>NC_136331.1:7904958-8152794 GCF_964198595.1 Lampetra fluviatilis
AGGGATTTACTGCCCCGTTCAATCGGAGGCATTCTATTTTCGCTTCTCTCTCCCTTGTGCAGCTTCAGAATTTTCCAGTTTTCGGGATGGAATCGTAAGAAACACTCTAAAATTACGTTATCAGTTACCGAGGCTCCCACAAGGCCACGCGGCAGGTCGTGCGGCACAGTTTGGCGCCTGCTTTCGTAGAGTGATGGCGGTCGTGTCGCTACGGTTCTCTGCGGTGAGTAACGACGTCTTTAAAAACAACGGCGCTGCCTACGCCTCCGCTGAATAAATCAACACCAAGCCGCTCGCGCGCTCCCAGAATCAGCGGTGAACGGGACAGCCAACACCCTGCAACTTGCAGACGTCTCACAACGGGAATGGGGTCTAACGTGCCTTGGAAATGGCTCGGCGGTAGCCAAGTTCGCCGCCTGCTGTAGAGACTCACGGTTCGGCTTCCAGAAGCCGCCCCGGTTAATACCGCAGCGTGTATTCATTGTAATTCTACTACGCCGCCCACTTCACGGCGGACGTTCAAGAGGAACGGATCGCGTGCCGGCGGTCAGGAACCCAAAATTCGCCAAATTAGAAAATCGCCCAGCAAATTTCTCAATTGGGATTGTACACACAGACGGAGCAGCAATCATCGCCTCACTGCGGGCACACTAATGCGCCTATTGGCTTTCCCACGCCGATGCGGCACAGCAGGATTTGTTTAAGCAAACGAGAGAGAGAAAGAGAAAAAAAACCTGGACCGGTTCGATATTCTGGGTCTCGTCAGCAGTCACGCTTGTTTAACAAATGCGTCTGGGTCACCAAATGTTATTGGCAAAGATCGCTCCGTATAAATTATGAGGGACCCATTCAACGCCCAAAAAAAACTGTACGCAAACTCATGATGCGTTGTATGTTGAACCGTACGTATGTTGAACTTCTTTCGCACCGTATGTAGCCAGCCGTGCTCACCGGAGGTGCATTGCCATTGAGCAGAATGGGTCAACGTGAACGCAAAGGAGTGATGTCAATGAATGAGAATCAGAATATGTATTCATCCTGAAGGAATCGGATGAGCTGTAAAGCTCTTTGTTCGCAGATGTCCAGTAGCGGCTGATAAGAATGTTACTACAACAAACAGTACAGAAACACGATAGCCGTGCAAAAAACAAGAAAGGTAAACACATCTCCCAACACAAACAAATATAACTAAACCATCCTCATCCTACCAGGCCAAAGCACACTGAGATATTCACTTATTTTCAGAAGCCACCTGGCTACCACAAAAGATAACTCAACAAAGTGGCCCATCACATGGACATGTATAGCATGAAGTTGTGTTGCTATTACAGAGACTTGCCCTGGAGTCAATCCAACAAATTGACAAAAAAAATGTTTTTGCATTTTTTTTGAGAAAATAAAAATTGCTTCATGGTGAATACCACGGGATTCTTTAACCATTAGCGGGACGTCGCGTGCCGTAGCCAGCGGTGTCGCACGCGGTTGATGAAGAAGAAGAAGAAGGGAGAAAGACAGACAAGGCGCATCGTGTTCACGTCTCGACCGTCGTGAACTATCCTCGACGAGGAATTCACCTCGAGTGGAAGTAAAAATCAAGGCGCAGATGTCGGAAACGCTCAGCGCCAAGCAGAGGCGGCGGCACGGAGAGAAAGGGGGTATCTGAGGGTGCAATTCACGAGCATCCATCTGCTTCGGGATTTAAATAAATATATAAGTATATAAAATGCTTCTCAATTTGATAATGCTCCCCCATTCCATCTGAAGGCCTGGTATTGGCCCCAGGGCCACAAGGCCTCAGCTGCGGTTTTTCGTTGAAAATTAATGCAGTCCTTATGAACAGTTGATGAACAAATTACGGGAGCTTATATTGCATGGGTCGCAATCGCCTATAACCGTTCACTTATTAAATTTTAAAACGTTTGTGGCTCGAAATGAGATTTAATTGACTGATCAATTTAATTGATTGGTGTTGATTTAATTGATTGCTGTGGAGTATTTTTAGCCCACGAGCCAGAGGAAAATCATGTTTTTTGCATCTGGTTGAACAGCTCATTGACTTGATGGATTCATTTAATCGACTGATGGCTCTCGTATTTCCAATCTGCACGTCCGATGGAGCCTCCGAACGTGCCTCTGTCTGGTCGTGAAGTTAATTGATGCACAGATTGATTGATGGACTGCAGTGATGGGTGGTTGAGCAATTTTCAACCTGTGGAAATGAAGGACGCATTATCATACTAATGTGGCAGTGAAATTTCACTGATCGATGAATTCACGTCATTGATTTAATTGTCACGAGTCATTTGAACCTCGTTGTAGTGGTGGTGGCACATCAACCTTGTTAAGACTCAGGTCTCCCCTGAACGAGAGACATTTTTAAAGTCTTAATCGGCTCTCACACGGTTTGAAATTAAGGACCGGCAGACCGCCTGGATCACCAGTTTCGAAATGCGCTGTCCAGACCAGACTGGATTCACTAGGCTCAAACAGTCAGGCCCACTGAGACACAGAATTCCAAAAACGGGAGTCAAACTATTTACTGCAGCTACAGCCACAGCAGCAACAGCAGCAGAAACTACAGCAGCAGTAGCTACAATAGCTACAGCAGTAGCAGCAGCTGCAGCAGCAGTAGCAGCAGCCGCAGTAGCTATGGCAACAGCATCTACAGCAGTAGCTACAGCAGTGGTTACAGGAGCTACAGCAGCAGCAGCAGCTTCAGCAGTAGCTACAGCAGCAGCTACAGCAGCTACAGCAGTAGCTACAGCAGTGGTTACAGGAGCTACAGCAGCAGCAGCTTCAGCAGTAGCTACAGCAGCTTCAGCAGTAGCTACAGCACCTACAGCAGCAGCTACAATGGCTACAGCAGCAGCTTCAGCAATAGCTACAGCAGCAGCTACAGCAGCTACAGCAGCAGCTACAGCAGCAGCTACAATTGCTACAGCAGTAGCTACAGCATTAGCTGCAATGGCTACAGCAGTAGCTACAGCAGCAGCAGCAAAGTGTAATGCGAGCAAGGATTGAGGGGGGGCGGAGTCTGGGTCACGTGGGGAGTGGGCGGAGTTAGGGTCACGTGGGAGAGAGGATTTAGGGGGAGAACCGGAAGGGGAAAGGGGAGTTGAGACGGAGTGAAACAGGAGGAGGCCACGCTGGGCAGGATGGAGAGAGTGGCGCGGTCGCCACGCAGTGGGAGACGGCGACACCGTCAGCCATCGGTGTCAGACGCAGAGAGCTAGCGGCTGTGGGAGGCTAGCTGTATACGGGGCAGCAGTGAAGCTAGAGAGCGGAGCAGCGGTGTGGCTGCAAGGTGGAGCAGCAGGGAGACTGCATATCGGAGCAGCAGGGAGACTGCCTAACGGAGCAGCAGGGAGACTGCATCTTGGAGCAGCAGGGAGACTGCATCTCGGAGCAGCAGGGAGACTGCATATCGGAGCAGCAGGGAGACTGCATATCGGAGCAGCCGAGTGGCTGTGGAGAGATGGTCGGGAGGGACGCGGGCCTGAGCGAGGACGCCGTGGTAACGAGATTCTACGAACCCAATAAAGGACAACGGAGATCGACATCTGAGAGAGAGTCCTTAATTACAAAAGCACAGAGCAGAGCTTCTCCTGTGCTGTCACTTCCCCGCCCTCGGCTGCGGTGCCGCTCTTTGCACGCAGGGGGTACCGCACCGCAGAGGTCGCAAACGGGTTTTGATTCCTTACCCCTATCTGTACCCGGCCGCACCAGGGTCGCAAATGGGTACCAGTACCCGGCCGGGTATGGGTAGCCGGGTATCGGGTAGGGTACGGGTATCGGGTACCCGGTTGCGACCTCTGCCGCACCGCGCCCGCTTGACGCGGCCTCGACTCTTTCACGCGGCTCGCTCAGCCGGGCACCGCCGTTGACTGCAAATCGGAGGGCTCGGCAAAGTGAGTTGGAGTTGATTTCACGGACACCGCCTCGAAGTAATGTCAACGCCCTTCGCTTGAACCGATACCCACATTTAGAGATATTCGCTCCAGGGAATGTCACGAGTTTTTGTTTTGTTTTTGTTTGTAAATACGTCTCAACGTTTAAGCTTCTGTGTGCTCGCCCTGAACGTGAAACCGGGGGACAGCTTTCCATCACTCTGAAAAAATATATCTAACAGTGTCACGTAAATCATCGGCTCAACAGCATCCATTATACAACGGCACCATATTTAGAATGTTATGCGCGTAGGCCGTCCTTCAAGTCGGCCGTATGGATGGCATTGGGAGGGTGCCGGATCTGGGCGGTGGGTGGTGGAGCACAGTGCACCTGGACTCATATTCGCGCAAGGGAATGTCATGAGTTTATAAAAAAAATATATATGTCTCAACGTTTATGCTTCTCTGTGCTCCCCCTAAATGTGAAACCTCGGTGTGGGAGGAGGGGGGGGCACACATTCAATCACTGGACAGATTCACCGTGCGGATGCCATGAATAATTCAGCAAAGTGCTCAACACTCGCAGTCTTTTTTGTTCAAAGACACCGATACATTTGTCCGGGTGGAATATTTTGCAGTGGTGAGGGTGGGGGGTAGGAAAACAAGAGAAACACATGCTTACCAGTGCGCGGGGCTTGTAGCCAATGTTATTAAGGGGCTCTAAATTAAAAAACACACATTTTTTACTTACATAGTAAGGTAGTTGTATTTTTTTATTTGCTATACAGCCAGCTAATACGACAAATCGCTAAACTGAAACACCCAGTCGTTCATAAAAGTTGAAGGCGGTAGAGTACTATAGTAGTAGAGCAAGTGCAGAATCACTGAACCGGAATTGATAGCCACGTAGAAGGGAAGAAAAAAAAACATAATAAAATACAATTCTCACGACGTTTCGGCCACAACACAAGCAGCCGTCCTGAGGTGAAGAACAGGGCTGTCGGAAAGACAGCGTTCGTGGGAATTGTATTTTATGATGTTTTACTTTTTATTATTGTATTATTTCCCTTCTACGTGACTTTACCTAAAGAACCAAGAAGATTAATCCCTGCAGTCACGAAAGCTTTAAATCGAAATTTAACGGAATTGATAGCTTGAAAGCATTTAGCGCGGGGCCCTTGAAAGTGCGGGGCCCGTAGCATCATCTGTAGCAACTACATAAGTAGCTACTACACATGCAGCTACTACACGTGCAGCTACTACACGTGCAGCTACTACATAAGTAGCTACTACACGTGCAGCTACTACACGTGCAGCTACTACACGTGCAGCTACTACACGTGTAGCTACTACACGTGCAGCAACTACACGTGCAGCTACTACACGTGTAGCTACTACATTAGTAACTAGTACATATGTAGCTACTACATATGCAGCTACTTGTGCTACTACGATAATCCGGCACTGGCGCTGACACTCACGTGGAACCCGTGGGCACGGCGCCCCACATCAAGGGGGCCCCAAACGAGTTCAACGGCGTCGTGCGAGGGCGAGCGCGCGAGTCTCTCGTACCGCGATCTCTCCGACGGCCTCCTGACGGCTGAATCGGTAGAAGACGACGTGTGACGACGCGCCGGCGACGCACAGCATGCGGCTCTCGGGGCACCAGGCCAGCAGCTGGACGGCGAACGGGTCCTCCGGCTCGTCCAGCGCCACCGCCACCGCCGCCGCCGGGGCAGGCGACGGCACGCCGCCGCTGCCGCCGCCGCCGCTGCCCTTGCCGCCGTCCCGAACTCCGACCCCGGCGGCCACGGGTCGTTCAAAAATCTTGGCTGTGCGGAGCTTGTATAGCAGCTGCAGGGTGACTGGGGGGGGGGGGCGGGGGGGGGTGGTAGAGGGCGGGGGGGGCACACACGGGGATAAGCGCGAGAAGCTCAGTTAATACTGGGCGTTCGAGTCCGAGCGACGACGGGTTCCGGCATCGCTTGCTGTCGACGGGCAGTCATCCTCACGCGGAGCGACTCGCTGGAGGCTGTCTGTGAGTCGTCCACCTGTCTGTGACTCGCTGGAGGCTGTCTGTGAGTCGTCCACCTGTCTGTGAGTCGTCCACCTGTCTGTGACTCGCTGGAGGCTGTCTGTGAGTCGTCCACCTGTCTGTGAGTCGTCCACCTGTCTGTGACTCGCTGGAGGCTGTCTGTGAGTCGTCCACCTGTCTGTGAGTCGTCCACCTGTCTGTGAGTCGTCCACCTGTCTGTGACTCGCTGGAGGCTGTCTGTGAGTCGTCCACCTGTCTGTGAGTCGTCCACCTGTCTGTGAGTCGTCCACCTGTCTGTGACTCGCTGGAGGCTGTCTGTGCGTCGTCCACCTCTCTGTGACTCGCCACTGCATAGAGAGAGTGATGGCGGGTGGGTGTGGCACGAGATGCATCACTTACTGGCGGAAGCATCCCAGAACTTGAGGGAGCCATCCGCGTGCCTAGGATGGAGCGGGGAGAGGTGGGGGGGGGGCGGAGAGATAAATAAATAAATAACAAGCCCGAAACTCTCCCCGCGAGTGGGGACACTTGTGGTGGGTGGTGGTGGGGTAGTGGGGTGGTGGTGGGGTGTTTTAAACCTTGGCCTTGTGGGACAGCCCCGCCCCCGCCTCCCCCTCCCCCCTGACCCCCCCCCCCACCTTGCCCCCTCTGGGAAGTTTATAGATCTGCATCTGCCATACTTCACCACGCTGGTCAGTGGGAAAGCATAGACATGGAGGCCCAAGACCGGCTCCAATACCACCCGCCACTAATCTTAGCCGTGGCTGGGAATTGAATGAACTCAGGTTCGCCAGGTAAACACAGCAGCGCACCCACCACTCAACGCTGCAATATGACGAGCACATATTCGGAACCGACGTTATTTTACCTGAATGTGTCGGAATATCGACAAATTCAGGCAAAGCAATTCTCTGGATGACACTGCTTTTGTCAGTTGGTGCACAAGCAAAAAATGAACAGCCCTCAACGCATTCGTCAATGACGCAGCACGTGCACTCTGAATAAGGGACATTGCCTGAAACGTTGCCTTTCGTTCCGACATGAATACATTGCTTCTAGGGCGACATTATCGACGAATGTGTGGCGTTTTAGTCCCGTGTGAGTTGGCAAACCAAATTGAAACGAAGAATAGTTGTACAAGAGCTCTCAGCATTGTCTAGACTACCAGCTCAAAAGAACTGAATGTCTGAGTCAAGGCTAAGAGCTTTTCTAAGTGCAATACTCCACCATTTGTTCCCAGCATGCGTAATTGTTTTCTGCTGTGATGGGTTTTCTGTGTCACGTACATATTTGGCATGAATATGAAATTCAACAACATTAATCATGCCAGCAATTTAAAAAATCCAGACAGGTATTTAATTGCGAATTGGAAAGGTGAATACACACAGAAGCCGAAAGGGGGGGAGGTTGTCCTGATTAACACTTGAAGGTAACGAAAGGGAAGGAATGACCTTCCATCACGTGTTTCAAACAAACTCGCTCAGCTGCATTTAAAGCGCACAGCCCTTTGTGCTTTCTGCAAAAAAAAGCCAATCTGGTCCTGACATTTAAGGTCACCATCAAAATAAATTCGAGCAAATTTCACCAATTGACAGCAGCTGCAGCCATGCAGTGATAGACAACTGTTGACTGGATTCATTGTCATCAGCACAGCCACCAACGCCTGCCCCTAGAAGCAATACCTGTGGAGTCCCAACTCCGCCAACCATGGGACCCATGACCTTCGCTCGTGCCAACACTAATCAAATCCCTGAAGAGCAAGCAAACCCATAATTGTAACAGAGAAGTAGTGCTGGCCGTAAAACCATACGTTTCAAACAACAACAACGCAGAGAGACATGTAAATAGCACGCAGTCCCTATAAGTTATGCATAACAACCACCCACATTTTCTGAAGAAGTGCATTGTGGTCTTTTTGTCTTAGGTCGCCTTGAAAATGCATTTGAGCCAACGTGACCGACTGACTTTATGTGACAGTGGCAGCAGCGATGCGGAGATATCACGACGACGATATCACGACTGGACCTCACGAGCAGTTTAGCGGGGTTCGTGTCTGTGAACTTAAAAACTCTAAAAACTTTTTTTTTATTTTAGCAGGTAAGGTCCACTGGAGCAATACAGCTCTTTTCAGAAGTGACCTGGCTATCAAAATGATAGCTCAACGAAGTGACTTATCCTCACGTGGAAATTATTAGCGGCCACAGATACTCTAAACGCGTGTTTTTAAATATAGAGGGGAAAAACCGGACGACCCGCAGAAAAATCCACGCGACCACAGGGAGAACGCTCAAACTCCAAATATACAACAGGCGTCAGGGTCGGGATCAGGATCGAACCCACGCCGTCCTGTATACCAGGCGAGGTAGTTAACATCTCGCCACCGTGGCGCCCAAGAAAGGAGTGGGAGGAGGAGGAGGAGTAGGAAAGAGAGGGGGCCCGCGCACTCACCCTGTGATGATCACCTCTGGGTAGCTCTGGTTGCCGATGTCCCAGCTGCCGCCACTAATGGGCCACTCCTAAAGCAGGGGGACAGGGGAGCAGGGGGGCAGGGGGGCAGGGTGACCCGTTGGCCTCACTCGGCTCGCGGACGCGCGCGCATTCGGACCGTGCACGCGAATCAGCTCCCGAGGGGAATCTCCGTCACGCGACGATGATGACACGCAGTGGGGATTAAGTTTGGGGAGAGTGGCTAAAATAAAAACATTCGCATCTTTCAAGAACCAAAAACGTCAATGATGTTGGTGAATCAAACAACATAATCGTAATAATGCATTTGTTTAAGTAATTTGGAATGCACTCTTTTTTTTGCGCGTAGTTATTTAACATGCAAATCCATGATCCCTTCTATTTGACATTCATTACCACAAAGCAGTGTCGATGTTTACGCTCGCTAATTAATATTGACTTGCCCCGGCATGTGGTTTACTGAAGCAGCACCAGTGTGAGTTTGATGTCGTTTAGAATCTTGTGTTTGTTGATTTATCACCTCCAATAACCGCACTGAAACAGCCGGTCGGACGTTCCCGCGTGCTCTGCGTGTCAGAATGGGGTTCGTCGCGTGACAGTCAAATTTTTATTCTCAGCGCTGGCATTTTAGCCAAGTGAAGAGCGGAGTTTGGTCAAATTAAGAGCAGATTTCAAACGTGATGCCGTATTTTTTGTTGCTGTGCGAGTCACTTGTGACCACGCTGAGACCTTCAACTCGCTACACTTGAGAGCCCCAATTAACGACAGGTAGCTGCCAGGAATTGAAGCCAGGATCTCAGCGGTCCAGTCTCAGGTGCAATGACCTTTGAGTCCATGAGCCCAGACCAGATATTTCACTAGCTGGTGTCACAAGAGGTGGCACCACTTTACTGGTTCAAATTACTTCATGTGGCTAATAACAGTGAAATTACGTGGCAAGCATTTGAAACGAGTGGGAAATCATATAGATAACTCGTAATAATAGCCACCTAAATACATGGACACGAATAAAGTTTAGCCAACTGGGGTGATATCCATTTCTGCTCTGGCCCATGGGGCTATCTGAGCCACCTGGGCAACTTTTCTCGAAAACTAATTTTTAAATGTCGACGCCACCACCGCCGCACTTGCACTTTGGTGCAGGCCAAGCAGGCAGGCAGGCATCCCGCCAGAAATCGTTGCTTCTGATGTAGAACGAAGAGAGACCTGTTTGCTGAAGCCTTGCTTCTTCTGGCGAGCTCCTACAGAATACAGCGCCGGGATGATTTCCACCGAGCAGTCGGCAAAATACTCGCAGAACGTGACGGGTGAGTCGTGGATGTCCATCGCGTAGGGATTTTCAAAGATTGGGTAGCTGCAACCGACGGGAATGCAAGCATTAGCCACCTCAAGAAACTCCGAACAATTGGTCACCCACATCGTCCACAGAGACTGTCATCCTCGTCTAGATTTTCTCACCTCTCTCCACTCCTCCACTCACTTCCCTCCATATCCAGCAGGGCCAGCTACAACATGTCCTGCCTCCACTCCCTCCTCCACTCGCTTCCCTCCATCACCAGCAGGGTCAGCTACAAGACCTCCTGCTGCCCGTGCCACGACCGGGGCCTCTACGTTTAGTCATTCAGCGTGTCTCACTCCACTCTCACATCAGCGAGATCTGACGAGATTTGGTGCATTCTGGGTAATTTGGCCGAATGTTTACATCACATCATTTATGAATAATAAACGCTCTTTGACATTTTAATAACAAACTATTCAAGATAAATTTCAGGTCACTACAGACACAACCGAGGGTAAACGTCTGGCCTACAGCCAAGCCTGTCAGCAGCTCCTCCAAAATGAAGCAAAGAGCCAGTGAGGTCTGAAGGTCAAAGGTCATATCATCTCTCCTGACTCCACTTTCAGTTACATTACTCTGCAGTCTCCAATACCAGCATGTTATCGAACAAATGACAGCCACTCCGACACATTCATCAATAGCACCATGGTCCTCAAGGGATGTAAATATGTATGCGAGGCCACGCTTTGGGAAAATTGGTCTTCATCCGTAACGCCTTAAAAAAGGGTGTAATAACATTTAGCATCACAAGAATCGGACAATTTACGCACGCTAAGTGAATGTGTAACGTAAACTGGCATTGGCCAAGCATCCCAATGCTGAAGGAATTAGCTGCGATTTATTCAAATGAGATTACACACAGTAGCAGCAGCTGCATCAGCAACATCGCCCGCTGCTGCTCAAAAAAATTGGCAGGACTGTCCTGGGAACACAAAACCTCGGTCGTCTTGCGGAGTAATAATTATAATAGTAATGGTACGCAATCATGGATTGTGAGCGTTATTTAAAACCAGGAAAGAGCTCCCACTTGCGTATTCTCCAGTTTCCTTCCACATGTAAGTACTCATTGGCTGAAAACATCTCGATACGTAGAGGACTGCAGAGATTTGGCAATTGTTGGTAGCACTGGCTCGCCACCCGGCTCGTCTGTGGTTCCTCACCGATTGTGAGATGCAATTTGCATGAACGGTGACGCCACGTAAAATTAAACAGTATTATACTGCATCGAGCCAAAAAGCCAATCAATTAATTAATTGCACAAAATGTCCCCGCATACTTCTGACGCAACATGAAAATACATTAAAAAAAACCTCTGGATCGGTTTCAGGTTTAAGCATGCAGTGTCTCATAAGCAGAGTCAGGCTCGCTTGAATCACCGCAAGGACCATCTGTTTGCACTATGGGGGTACCAGTTGAACACGAAATGGTATCATACAAACCTCAAAATAATCATGAGCCTCATTGTGAGAAATATAAATGAGCAGACAATGACTTTTTTAAAAAATTGTCTGCTTTTTTCACGTATTTATTTATCTATCCATTTATTAATATTCACAACGATGCTCGAGATTGTTTTCAATTCAGTGGGCGCGGTGTTGTCGGTGGCACATCTCTCACCCGCTTTGCGTGAGGTCAACCACCACCATGTCCTTTTCAAGCAACACGACCACCGCGTAAGGGTCTTGGAAATCTGAATGACAACACGACAACAACAAAGACAACAACAATGACGACAGCGACAACCATAACACGGTCATGTTCCCCATTACCCAGCCAAGACTGACCTCGGGTGATCTCTTTTGCCGAAGTTCAATTTAACCTGTTGAAATATATCATGATCATCAATCTATCAGAAATTATCAGTCCAACGCCGGATGAAGGCCTCCACCCAAGCCATCGCCGTCCTGTGATGAAGCAATCCGGCCGATTTTATCTTCCATCGTACATCCCATCATCGCAATCTCCAGCCTGCCTCGTCAATGTCAAGCCGTGAGTCTCTACCGCACCTGCAGTCGCCTGGAATTCACTCCCTCGATCGACTGATGCCCGTAAACTCACACAGAGACCCGTAGACTTCATATAGAGACCCGTTGATGCACATAGACCCATAGACTCACATAGAGACCAGTAGATTCACATAGAGACCCGCAGACTCACATATAGATGAGTACATAGATTGACACAAAGATCCGTAGACTTCACATAGAGACCCCTACAGTCACATAGAGACCCGTAGACGCACATAGACCGATAGACTCACATAGAGACCAGTAGATTCACATAGAGACCCGCAGACTCACGTAGAGATGAGTACATAGACTCACACAAAGACCTGTAGATTCACACAGAGACCCGTAGACTCACATCGTAAAATAGAATTTGGTTAGATGTCATTGCACAGTCCAGGTGACTCTCCTCTTCTATCCACCACCCAGATCCGGCACCCTCCCAATGTCATCCGTGCGGCCGACTTGAAGAACGGCCTACGTGGATAACATTCTAAATATGGTGCCGCTGTATAATGGATGCTGTTGAGCCGATGATTTACGTGACACTGTTGGATATATTTTTTCAGAGTGATGGAAAGCTGTCCCCCGGTTTCAGGTCCAGAGCCAGAAAGGGTCAAACCTATGTTTATATGTTGATACTGGCAAGGAAGGTCCCGTGATCGTGACATTCCCTTGAACGAATATCTCAAAATGTGGGTATTGGTTCAAGCGAACGGCGTTGACATTACTTTGAGGCGGTGTCCGTGAAATCAACTCCAACTCACTTTGCCGAGCCCTAGAGTCAACGGCGGTGCCCGGCTGAGCGAGCCGCGTCAAGGGGGCACGGTGCGGTCCCCCGTGCGTGCAGAGAGCGGCACCGCAGCCGAGGGCAGAAAGTGACAGCACAAGAGAGGCTCTGCTTTGTGCTTTGCTGCTGCTGTAGCTACTGCTGTAGGCATTGTAGGTGCTTCTGTAGCTACTGCTGCTGCTCGAGCTACTGCTGTAGCTGCTGCTGCTGTAGCTGCTGCTGCTGTAGCTGCTTCTTGTATAGCTACTGCTGCTGTTCTAACTGCTACTGTAGCTGCTGCTCGCTGCTTTAGCTGCTGCTGTAGCTGCTGCTTGTGTAGCTACTGCTGCTGCTCTATCTGCTGCTGTAGCTGCTGCTGCTGCTGTAGCTGCGGTGAATATGTTGACTCACGTGGCACTGACTGTATGGACAGAGTGGACCAGGCTCAGGTCTGAACATTGTGTCTTGCAACTGGCGATGCAGGCAGTCGGTGACCCCATAAATTGAATCCAGGTGAGGGCCGACTAATACGTAAAAAATGTCTCTTGCTCTGGGGAGACCCAAGTCATAGCAAGGTTGACGTGCCACCAACGAGGTTCAAATGACTCGTGACAATTAAATCCATGACATTAATTCATCGATCAGTGAAATTTACAGCCGCACGCTTCCTTCATTTCCACAGGTTGACAACGCACGAGCGGCCGTCAATGCAATCGACCAATCAGCCCCGCGCATCAATTACCTCCGCGACCTGAGAGCGCACGTCGGAGGGCTCCGTTCGACGCGCCGGATTGAACATGCCGTGCCGCCAAAACTCGACGGAGTGAATCCATCAAGTCAATGAAACTACTTAACCGAGATTCTAGATTTGAAGCTTTCGTGACTGCAAGGATTCATACTCTTAGGTTTTTTCGGTAAGTCACGTAGGTAAAACATCAAAATTAATGAAAATAAAATAAAACAAAAATCACGACTTGTGTTGCCTCCGAAACGTCGTGATTTTTGTTTTATTTTATTTTCATTAATTTTGATGTTTTACCTACGTGACTTACCGAAAAAACCTAAGAGTACTTAACCGAGATACGCGAGCGGAAAAAAATAAAAGCCCGCCGCTACCTTGGGGTTCCGCGAGCGCGGTGGCTATGTTAATGCCAGGGCGCCTGCCGTGAAGGCCTCTCAAAGATCTTACATTATCATGCTAATTTGTACTGGGCAGCCCTTTGATTGGTGGGAAAACCCACCACTGTCGCGGTCGCTGCCCACCACTCACATTAACATTGGCTGCTGACATTTGGGCTACGCCCATTTCAAACCTTTATAAACAGTTTACCTTTAGAAGCTAACCCCCTATTCCTGATGACGAAAGCTTGTGTTGCGATCGAAACGTCGTAGTTTTTAGTTATTTTCTTTGAACCTATCTACGTGACTTTACCGAAAGACCCAAAGAATAAAAATTAAATAACTTTTTTACGTTAAACCATATTCCATGGGATACCTTTTTAGCAATAAAACAGGAGCTGTGTTAAGATGTCCAAACACCAAAATAGATAAATTTTTGCAAGGCGCCATGTCTGCATTAACAACCCGCGGAACTTTGTGGGCAAAAACATGCAAACAATCACGCTCTGCTCATTAATATTTGATGCATTATCTTTGACACTGATTGGCCTACACCAGAGACAGCAGCCTTCTTTATGGCCTAGTCTCACCACCAGTGTCAGAGCAGAGAAAGCCAGAAGGCGTATAGTGCGAAGACAACGCCACTATCAGAGCATTTGTAGCTCGGTTCGAGCAGTTATATGCATGGGACCTGTTTGCCAGGATCTAAATGATGAAAAACAAGAATAGGGTTTACCCTTTCTTGCAACAGATATAACGCAGACTTGATTCCTTGCAAACGGTATCTATTCGGTGTTTGAACATCTTAACACTTCATGTTTTATTGCCACAAAGGGTAAACCCCATTCTTATTTTTCATCAACGGCAATCGTTTCAACGTGTAACGCACTGACGCCGTGCAGGTACTCGCTCGTCCTTGCACAGAGACAGCGACAGAGAGCGAGAGAGGACGACTCAGGAGCCGCAGACGACGAGCGAGGGACAAAGCAGCCACGCGCCGGGCCGACGCAGTTTCTCGTCGGCGCTTGTTCCCCGTTAGTGTTGCGCAGTTTCCCCTCGGAGCCTGCAATGTCCACGTAACTGACCGCCACTGCCGTATGGCACGTATGTGCACATCGCACACACGTCCGCGTTCAAGTCTGCAAACCACGCGGTGGCTTTGGCAGTTGCGTGGCTAAATACAGCTCGGTCCCCGCCGCCGGAGGGAGCGGGCGTTGAATGCGGTTGTTCGCGATATGGTTCCATATTAATGAGAGCCGCTCAGCTCGATGTTTGGAGGGACTTCGCCGGCTGAGGCAATAAAACCCCGAGTCCTCTTGCCTGAGGGCTCGTGCGCCTCGGAATGTTTGTGGATGAACGTGTAATCATCGCAAATCGATTGCCGTCGATGCTGCGCGATTGCAATCGATCAGCGTAAATGATTCATCACCCGCAGCGCCAAGCGACTGATCTGCGCTTAGCTTCACGCGCGGGAGGCCTTTTGGGACCTTCTGAGAATTGGTTGGAATTACTTGCGGTTAATTACAATAAATGAGAATGGCCTTGTGACCAACCGAGACTACAAGCAAGCGTACACATTAATATCCAATTACCATCACTTACGTACGCAGGCACACAATTGTGATTACAATCACTTTGACCGTCGATTTTGATTTTAAGCACTCCACGGGTGTCGCAAAAGTCTTCAAAATTAATGCTACAACCCTTTGACGACTTGCTCATTAACTACGGATTCTTCCCACGGGCTCAGTAGACGCACGACCACCACCACCACTCCCCCAACTGCCCGTTGGAGAACGGAGACTCGCACCCAAACTCTTCGCCGCGGCTTGCCATCAAGCTCGGCTCTGGCTCAGGCGAGCCGGCTCAGCCGCCTCTGAGCGTTGTCCCAGTCCATTAGCCTGAGACCTGAGCCACGGCTGAGTCGCTCGCCTCCGATTCAGAGCTCAACATACGTGCAAGAGTTCAACATACGTACAAGAATTTTGACTCAAAACTTTCGTCACCGCAGGAATTCATATTCTTTGGTTCTTTCGGTAAAGTCTTGTACGTGACGTACAAGAAGTTCAACATGCGTGCGATGCCGTCCCTTGACTGTCGTACATTGATTAGGTCACGGGAGCTTACCGCTGGGGTAAGGCGTCTCGCACAAGGTGAGGAAGTCGACGATGTTGGAGTCCATCTCGAGCACGGTGATGTTCCTGCCATGCATCACTGAGAGGCTGCTCCGCTTAGCCTTGCCCTCCACCAGGCCGCCGGAGAAAATCGTGAAGGGCTCCCTGCGTCATCGCATAGCATCACAGGCATCACACAGCGTCACACAATATCACACAGTGCCACAATGCATCACACAGCGTCACACGATATCACACAGTGCCACACAGCGTCACAGACATGACACAGCATCATACAACATCAGAGACAAAAAAACAAAGGCAAAGATCCCCCGTATAGCCTTAACAGACTGTCGGGGCAAGTGCTGTTAGCGAGCACCTATCAAGGCCAGAACGGCACATGGGGGGGGGGGTGGCCAACACCACGCCTGGCCGCCTTTGTCTCCCTAGTGGCGATGTTTACACACTGCGCCAGGTACTCATTTGAGACTGAGTCGACCTAGGAGAGGCCCAGAACCGGTTCAGATACTCGTCACTGGTGTTGGCCGTGAGCGTGAATCAAACTCGTGCCGCTGGGTTCGTAGCGCAGCGTAGCGCTAACCACTGCACCACCGCTCCCCACACACACAAAGACATCACACGGTGTCACGAGAGCGTCACACAGTCATCATCACAGCATCACACAACACCACGTGTCGTATATCGCGCAACGGCAGTCCGGCCCGAGAGCGTCACCTTGTTTCAAGGTGAGGGCACGAAACCGTCAGTGTAAAACAAACTTTAAAGCGCGCGTGTTAGACGCTAAGCACGCAGAGTTAGTTAGTCACGGTGCGACCCGCTTTTGTCGATCGTGCAATTCTGCTGTCGTTCTCGCCCCGTGTGCATTTACGATTTATTTTATTTTAATTTACCAGGTAAGGCCCACTGGGCTCTATATCTCTTTTTTGGAAGCGACCTGGCCACAAATGTTAGCTCAATTTAGCGGTTTGTCACGTGGACATGTCGAGCAGCCACAAAAACTCTAAACGCTTGTCTCTAAATGTGGAGGGAAAACCCGGAGGACGCGGAGAAAAATCCACGCGACCTACGGGGAAAGAGACACACAAACTCTCAATACACAGCAGCAGGCGTCAGGGTTCGGGATCGAACCCAGGGCCTCCTGTATACCAGGCGAGGTAGTCAGCATCTGGGCACCGTAGAGTCACAGGATACACTGCCACCGCCCATCCTCATTATTTCTAACAACCTCCTGCGTCTGTCCAGATCCTTCCGACGACTGTACACGGTTTGTGTGTCAGTTTAACACGTAGGAGGCTTTCGCGACCAATATCATCCATAATAGAGGTTTGTTTGGTTAGATTGCGTAAATATATAAATGTGTCGTTAAACCCGCCACCACCCGACACAGCCAACTAGTAAGGTTTGTCACGTAAACAGAACGTGGCCAATTCGTCACTAGTACAGCAACACCGGTGTGTTGGAGAGCCAAGCAACAACATTTACAATCTTGAGTACGACGTTTCGCCAGTTATTACCACTAGCTTCATCAGGCGACAGCCAGATTTGTGTATGGACGTTGTGAGCCTGCAGTCGTCACAATGGGAGGAGGTGGTGTTTAAATATTGCACCGGACTCGTCTTGTATTTTACTTGACTACAAGGGGTTAGAATGATTAATTGTATTACGAATAGCAGGCACAGAAAGGCGCTGCATAATACTCATTGGAGAACGCTAAGCTGTTTGATTTCTTGGACACGTAACGGAGAAAAGCGGGGGATTGAACGTAAATGTGTTATGGCCAGGAACAGTATAGGTGCCGTGGGAAGCCATGGAAGAAGGCCAATTAAGTTACAAAAGCATCGTTAGCAACCTCCCGCAACTGGGAGTATCCGACGCAGAGCTCTTGAGCGAATGCCATGGACAGCAGCTTCACGGAAGGAAGGCCGCGATCACTACCGACGTCTTTGAGAAAGGACACGGCACATCTTGCGAGAGAGATAAGGATTCAGAAAGGAGGCTGAGCTGTAAGCAGGTGGGAGGGGTGAGGGGGGGGGGGGCTGTCCCCTCCTGCCCCCCCCACAGGCGCTTACGGGGGCAGCCGCAGTGGCTATTAACCATCACCACCAGCACCGCCGCCACCGTTATCGTATCACGGTGCGACGTTAGCATCGCCGTCAATGGGGTCATGGCTTCTTCTTCTTCTCGTGCGATAATTCATCACGACCGTCGTGCGAATGGAGGTGCCACTCTGACTCGCCGACTCACCGTCAACGTGACATCCTCGCCAACGCCACCGGTTCGCACAGTTGCTTGGCCATCCGGTTTGTTTAACCACCGCAAATTCGATTTATCAGCGGCTTTACGAAGCAGCGTTGTCTACCTTTGGATATCCGGTTGCAGGAAAAAAAGAGGGTCGAACCATCGGCGGCTTAAGCGAATTTCCGCAGCGTTGGCATTGAACGCGACGCAAGAAAAAAAATTCGTAAAATGTGCGTATGCTTTTTGACACATTTGGTCGTCCGTCTGGTTTTAAACTCACGGTTTCCAAGCCCTGCGCTATAACTCTGTTTTGGTCGCTTCTTTTTTCGCTCACCCTTTACAGATTTGATTTAATTCACCGTCGTCAAGATTATTGCGATCGTTCGTCGGCGAGGCCGCTCTTTGACATCATAGTCTTTGAGTAGGATCTCTTCTGAACCAATCGTGGTCTTCATCATGATCATCAACAGCAGCAGCAGCAGGTAGGACCCACTTTTGTATGCATGAGCATGCAATGCAATTTGGATTCATGAAGCGTCTAACTGCAACCACAAACCAAACTATTTAAAGAAAATAATTGGGTGATGCTGCTGCTGCTGCCGCTGCCGCGTTGGCAATTGGTGCAAAGGAACACCAAATAAAAACAAATAATGGCACAACACGTTTGTCAATATCCCCGTAGCCTTAAAAAAGTAAAAGCATATAACAGGTGTCGTGTCAGGCGATGGCTTTTCTTCAAAGCACAAAAACACAAAGGGCCAGACAAGGTGGAACCATTTACACCACGAGTAATTCGAGATTATGGTGCGGTCGTTATCGTCACCATCATCATCATTATCGCTAACTGAAGCTTTATAAATAATCATTCGAATTGTTTAACATTGTCACGAACACTAACAACATCATCATAATCCCCGTTCACCTGCGTGCCAAAATAATTGAAAACGTCATCACCATCATTGCCATCTCTCCGATCATCATTAAGCCTTCATGCAAATCCATACCTTATATATATACACGTGTGGCTACCTATTCCTTTAATGCCGGCTATATTATTGTGCTGCATACAGTGAGAACAGCTTATGGAGCAATACAAAAAAATCTCGATGTTTCTGACTCATTCCTCTCATCTCCTCCCCTCTCTAACTCGGAACAACCAAAGACAAAGATCCTCCGCATAGCCACGACAGACTGTTGGGGCAGGTGCTGTTAGCAAGTGGCACTCATGAAGGCTGCACTGCACACGATGGGGTTGGTGGCCAGTACACGCCGCACAAGGTATTAATTCGAGGCTGAGTCGACCTAGAAGTAAAGGCCCAGGACCGGTTCAGATAATCGTCACCGGTGTTGGCCGTGAGCGGGAATCGAACTCGGGTCGCCGGGTTTCGTAGCGCAGCGCGTTAGCCGCTACACTCCCACTTTCCCACTCTCCCACTTTCCCCACCACCACCCCTCATCCTGAAATATCTCCCTAAGCCCAGTTCCTAAGGAACAGCTCCGAATTAGTTCAGTATTCATGAATAAAAAAAAATGTTATTCTTTAATTGGTCTTACGCAGTCCGGCAGGTCTTGTGTTCCACCTTCAAGATGGGCCCACACACCTCCACCTTCCTGCCTTCTTTGAAAGGTTTTTCTAGGGAAGGGTAATGGGATATTTGTAAAAAAAAACAACAACAACCGTGTTAAACATATCATGGGGGCCTTCACTTTGCCAGTATCAAAAGGTAATGAAGTTGGTGTTGGGACATCTTAAAACCTGTTTTTCTTTTTTTGTCAGAAAGGGTAAAACCTCGTCTTGTTTTCCGCGCCGTGTTAAACGCTCGCATGCTTCCCAGACAATTTTTAGTGCAATCCGCAAACAAACCCCTGCGGTCTGAACAAAAACAATAAGAGGTTTCACCCTTTCTGGCACTAAAACAGAGGTGTCGAGATGTTCAAACACCAATTAAAAACCGTGTGCAAGGTATCAAGTCTGCATTAGCCCCACGGACTTGTGGTGAACATGCCGACAAACACGTTCTGATAATACATGCGCCGTCTTTGAAACTCGTTGGCCTACAACGAGGGACACATTATTATTATTTTGTTTGTTCAGACTGTCGAAAAGGTCCCACGTTGGAGCGGCAACATATTGTAGTAAGGCCGCAATGTTGTTATTGGCGAACGTGTAAAGTTGTTGTTGTTGATTGTGCTTATACACCACTGCCATCGCAGCAGCAGCAGCATCACCGAATCATTTTCTTCGTAACCCCCGCGAGCCCCTTCCCACTAGGCATGTTGAAAGGGCTAAAGGTCTAACGCGAGACAGAGAATGGTGGACTCTGAGCACATGGATGCTGGCTGGTCACTCGCAGGGTGTTTATAAACAGGCCCACGTGACACGCGCTGGCCATGTGCCCAGGGCCTGCGGAGTAATATTGCCTTTAGCGGTTTGAGTTACGTTGGCGCTACACTTTAAACATTTTTATAGGCCATATTTCAGAGGTGCACCCTTGGATAGGTCAATGTGCGCGTGCATGCTAATACTTATAAATTCGTCGAGTAAATCACGTGCGCACGTTTGGACGCGTACGGGGGAGCGGTGGCGTCGCGGTTAGCGCGCTGCGCTGCGAACCCGGGCGATACCGAGCTCGATTCCCGCTCACGGCCAACACCGGTGACGATTGGGCTCCCCCCCCCCAGGGTCGACTCAGCCACAAATGAGTTCCTGGTGCGGTGTGCAGACATCGCCACTTGGTAAACAAAGGAGTCCCGTTGCGTGGTGCTGGCCACCCACCCCCTCGTGTGGTGTTACACTGGGTGGCAAGTGTTATTAGTGAGGTGCTCACCAATAGCACTTGCCCCAACAATCCGTTAAGACTACACGGGGGATCTTTGACCCGTTTGCGCATACACACGGTCATGTAGGCACGCTCAGCATGTGAAGATTCACCCTCACCTTAATTCCGTGCATTGCCACGACACAAGGTCACCATTTAATTTGAGCATTGATCCTCGTTCCCCATTTGTAATGTCTCGATTACATCGCCTGTCTCACACGTCCTGTCTCCCCCCCCTCCCCGCCACATGATTTACATAAATGTAGCAGCACAGGATTAGCGAATCATCATCGATAACACTGGTCAACAAAACAAAAAATTTCTGGCCTGGACTTTTGCAGCTGTTTTAGACTAATTTCAGGGCGCTGATTCCACATCTGATCTCAGATTTGCTCTATCACATCTCATTTTATGCTATCGGCATACCCCATTTTCATTGATTTTACCCAAAATTAACTCTGTCACTTATGATTGCAAGCTGTTGCGAGTCAGTGACTGCTTTAGTATTAAAATATGGTGCTGTATTTTTAGGATAGTGTGTTTATAATATAATTTTATGTAGATATCCACATTTATTTAATATTTTTCTTCTGCAGTTTTTATTGAAAATGCAATATTTGATATCTCAAAAACCTAATGTGATAGACAACAACTGATGCCAGATTTGGAATCAGCACCCGAAAATTACCTTACAACCGTTGGAATACCTTATGCCAGAAAAAGTGTGTTGACCAGTGTAATCAATCCACTGCTGTATGAAGGCCTCCTCAGTCTGTCATTATGCAATGTGAAAATCCACCGAGCGTCCATTTGATCCTACTCGCCCAACGTTCTCAAGCGAGGTGCTCGCTGCTCGTCCGTGTCCCGTGGTGGTATTTCTAAATGGCAATCATAATTTGGAGAGAAAAAAACTAAAATAATCCGTGGGTTTATGAACGTTTTGGAAAAACGTGTAAGACTATAGAATGTCATCAATCGCATGAGGTCTGCAAAAGCAGTCTCTGACATGTTCCATTGGGGCGAACCGATATCCAGAAGTAATAATAAGCTCGTAGCTAATCCTTCTCCCCCGACAAGGAATTTAAATGCCGCACGTGAACGGCACGGGGTGATAAAAAGTTAAAAGTGCAATTTTGTTCCCTTAAAACTCGCTGATAAATCGTGCCGAACGACGCATTAACAGACAGCAGAGAAGAAAACCCACAACCAAACGAAAGCCATTACATTAAATTATACAACGCATAATTAATTTCACTAATTAAAGCTAACAAAGGGGGGATGATTAATACGTAGCTTTCTATGAATAGAATAACATTTTCATTAAGCGGCTTCATTTTTTTATTGTAATCTTCGAGGCTAAATTTTATTTATTTATTTTAAAGTACCTCACGATAACATTCACGGCCGTGCCTCGCCACAGAAGAATACCGCATGAATTAGATCCCTCTCTCCCGCCCGCCCCATCACCACCACCGACCCATATCACTCCACGGCACGCCGTTATGAGCACGCCGCTCAATCGTCGAGCTTGTGATAATAAAAACAACAACAGAGAAATTGGCAATTCAAATGCGCGGCATTGAGACGAATCGCCCGGTCCGAGCTGCTGCGCTTGCAGCGGATGGTCAGTCTCAAGACGGCGAAACCCAGCGAGCAGAGTGCTCTTCACGAGTGACTACTTTATGGACGAAAGGGCCTGACCAGAGGCAATTAATACGGCGGTGTAGGGATGCCCTCATCCAGCAGTGGATTGAGAAAGATGCCGTACAAAATTATTATTTTAAAATATTACTACTGCACAGTGGGTGGACAGCACGAAGCGCAGCTGCCTTTATCTCCCTAGTGGTGAAGTTTGAGGCTGAGTCGACCTAGGGGAGACCCAGGACCGGTTCACATAATCGTCACTGGTGTTGGCCACGATGCAGGAAACGAATTCGGGTCACAGAGTTCGTACCGCAGCTCGCAAACCGCTACACTACCGCTCCTCACACACAAGACAAAGATCCCCCATATAGCCTGAACAGACTGTTGGGGCAAGTGCTGTTAGCGAGCACCTATGAAGGCCGGCACGGCACACGAGGAGGTGGGTGCTCAAAACCACGCCTGGCCATCTTTTTCTCCCCAGTGGCAATGTTTACACATCGCACCAGGCACTCATTTAAGGCTGAGTCTGCCTAGGAGAGACAAATGACTGGTTCAGATAATCGTCACTGGTGTTGGCCACGAGCGGGAATAGAACTCGGGTCCACTAGTTCATAGCGCGGCTCACTAACCGCTCCACTACCGCTCCCCCCACACACGCATACAGCACAGACGCGCACAGGCACGCACAGACGCGCATTCAACCAGTGACAAAATCATTGCTCCAAGAGCCCTGCCACGTGGAAGTAACGGGAACGTGTCCGTTGGGAGCGACCGGCACGCCATCGCGAGCGTCGCAGGCCACAGAGCACCGCGCATGAGCGTGTGGCGTTCGCTGTGCATGCCGCCCGTCATCCGGCGCCGCGGATGCAGCGATGTTCGGTGGACCTTCGGGCAAATGTTGCGAAGCTCCCTTCCCGCGGGGTGCCGAAGTGCCATCGCCTGACTTTCTAGCAGGAGAAGGCGGTACAGCAATGTATGAACTAGTCTCCGTCTGCTCCACCCTTGCGGGATAGAGGGTTGCCCCCTCGCGCACACAGATTTTCTCCGGGTCTCCCACTTGTCTCAAAACAACTCATTAACTGGCGGAATACAACTTGGTGTATAGAGGACGGCAGAGCTCGGGCAATTGTTGGCGGCGGGTCACAACCTTGCCGCTGCCTTTCCCCGCTCGCCTCTGAGCCGTCCTCCCACCTCGAGAGCGAGGTGGGAACGCAGGCGCGGCGCCGCCGACGTCCCGTTACAAACCCAGATCATCATCATTATCATCATCATCGTCGAATGACGACGACGACACGGCCGTACTGTGGGGCACGATGAGGCCGGTGGGCCTGGCGGGGCTGCGGACGTTCCACGTGGTGAGGCTGCCGTCCGAGTGGCTGCACACGAACTGCTTCCCCTCGTGGTGCCACGACACCGAGTGGATCTCCTGAAGGGGCGGGGGGGGGGGGGTACACGGCGAGTCCAACACGTTCAACATTCTATTCTGTTTAGGATTTGTATAGCGCCCCAAAACAAAGATCCCCCGACTAGCCTTTAACGGATTGTTGGGGCAAGTGCTGTTAAGGGGAACCTATGAAGGCCGGCGCGGCACACAAGGGGGTGGGTGGCCAGCACCACGCCCGACCGCCTTTGTCTCCCCAGTGGCGATGTTTGTACGCACCGTGCCAGGTACTCATTCGAGGCTGAGTCGACCTAGGGAAGGCCCAGGACCGGTTCAGATAATCGTCACCGATGTTGGCCGCTAAACCACCGCCCCATACGCACACACGCACACACACCGCACCTACGATTAACACGGTTGGCTACGTACGATGTGGAAGAAGCTCAACATACGTACGCACATACAATTCGAAGTGGCACGCTTCAATCTTTTTCTTTGATTCTTGCCATTTTGTCATTTCCCGACCATTTCTATCCCAATTGTGCGAGCGACGTTGAATAAATGAGACAAGGAAGCCGGTCACCAGACCTCCCCCAAGAGCAGCGCGACCCTTCGCATTGGGCGACGGGCCCGCAGAAGCGGATATCACAGAGCCACAACAAAAAGCGGCCCAACTTCGAAGTCACAAAACTCGGCGGAACTGAGAGAAGCGTGCTGAAATGAGGTCGAAAATATTTGCCCTTCGATTAGCCGATTGGTGCGGCTAGGATGCTCGAAGCGATGGATACAATATTGTACTGAGCCCTGACGGAATTGGTAAGCCTCCGGTGAGCGTGGGCCGTCAAGTGACGGCTCACTGATGAGACACCAAAGGTCAAAACCGGTCCAGAATTTCGCTTGCGTTGAACCAACGCTGCGAAAATAATGCACTCCCAGAAGGCAGTATGGCTGGTAGGATTTGTAAAAAGACTACATTTTTAAAAGTGACAGATACGTGAAGGAGGCGCATTGCCATCATAGTTCATCACTTATATTTCACCGTAACGACGCGAACGATTACGCCGCGTTACGCATTCTACTTAAGTACAGTAAATGAACGAAACTTTCCTCCGTGTCAAAATGCATCTATCGCCTCCTGATAGGTGCAATGCAGCAGGGTGACAAACGGTGTCGTGATAGCGCCTCGACTCTCAACGGCGAGGCGTCCCCCAAATGTCCCCAATGTGGAGCGCGCAATTTGTCCCGTCAGTCACGGCGAGAGGTGTGTGGCGCTGAATCACGTCGCGTGTCGGGGCACGGACTAGGGGGGGAGGGAGGGGCGGGGGTGGTGGCTCCGAGGATTACGACGCCTTTCCAAGTGACACGTGGCGATGCTGCCCACGCCTTCCGCCGTTATGACTCCTCCGGGGAAATCAGACGCTCTATTTTCGAAACAGAGAGCAGCCGCCGCCCCAGCAGCAGCAGCAGCAGCAATCCCGTGTCCCGATTTCTCCAAGAGCCGCAAAAGACGCCCGGTGCGGACCGTGATGAATTAGCGAGCGCATCCGTCTCTTGAACACCATGCCAAAGTGGTTACGCGAGGAGGTGAATAAACCGATTCTAAAATTCCGGATGTTACATCACCACACAGGGAGAGAGATTTATTCTTCTTTTTAAGCGACGTTTCCCTTTGGTCAGCTGCTGACATTTTTCCGGGTAGATTCGGCGCTGAGCGGAAGGCAAACAGTCGACGTGAACGCGTCCTGTGCTCACTACACCCCTTGCTCTACCAACACGCGCGTGGTGATTCATCATTATCGGTTCCTTCATTGGTCAGATCGAGTTGCGTACAATTAAGAGCTACGCGCCCTCCTCCGCCGGGCACGGTCAAACAAATCGCGTTGTCAACGTGAGGCAATTTTTGCCAATCGAGTTTGTGGGTGTGTACGTTGAACTTCTTTCGCGCCGTACATAGCCAACCGTGCTAAATCGGGAAGACCACTGCGGACGGAGGGCAACTAAACACAAAACAAACAGCTCTGTCGGTGCCGTGACATCAGCAGAACAGCCGCGCAGCTAAGCCGGGCTTAATAATCGCAGTTGGTTTGCTGATTGATTGTAACGTCATGCACAAATGCTGATTGATTGTAAGGTAATGCACAAATGGCCATGAACGTTCAGTCGGGCGCGTCGTGACCCAACAAGAGCAAGGCTGATAATTGTTTTTTTACCCTTCTATCTGGCAACAAAACTGACACCTTTTTTACAAGGAGTCATGTTTGCATAGACCACAATACCTGCAGTCATAATGCAAACAAAAAACATAACTCTGATAATGTATGCACTGTCCTTGAAGTTGATTGGTCCACACCCGAGACAGCTTTCCTTAGAGCCTAGTCTAACATGGTGTTGGACCAATCAACTTCAAGGACAGTGCATACATTATCAGAGTTGTGTTTTTTGTTTGTATTATGACTGCAGGTATTGTGGTCTAAGCAAACATGACTCCTTGTAAAAAAGGTGTCAGTTTTGTTGCCAGATACTGGCAAATGAGGTTCAAATGGTGTAAGAGCAAGGCTGTCGGTTAAAACTCCGAGCCAGCGTTTCGCCAGATTGTGCCTCTCCCCCCCCCCCCAACCGAGGGAACTCTTGGCCCAGTGGTGCTCGCCCGTCGGGAGACAACGGAGAGCGTCGTTCGTAAACTCCGCCGCCATCGGAACTCGTCCCGTCGCTAAAGTTCGTCGTTCTTCTCAATTCGCTCCCACGCTAGTGTGTTTTTGTGTCTTTCTCCCAAATTGGTCACACAATGAATCACCAATGTCGACTTCTATTCCGTGGTGTGCATCGCTTTGAGTTTCTTGTAGGAGGATGCTTCGTAAAATGTAACGTATTTGGTATCGTAATTATCATTAGGGACCATACCTCTTCGTAATAGTATCGAAAATCAGCCTTCTTGGACTTCAAGTCCCAGAGTACGACGGTTCCCCTCTCGTAGCCAATCAGCAGCTGTGAACGCACAGAGGCACGCAATTGCGGGGGGGGGGGGGGTTAAAAGAGGGGGGAGGGGTACGGGGGGGGGTAGAGGGGGGGCACAGGGGGAGGGGGCACAACACAACAGAAGAAGAGAAGGCATCCCTGTGAGACACTTTTTACAATTCTAGATTTGAAGCTTTCGTGACTGCAAGGATTATTCTTAGGTTTTTATTTTACTTTTATACATTTTTATACATTTTTCATTAAATTATTATTAATTTTACTAAAAAAAAATTACCTACGTGACTTTACCGAAAAAACCTAACAATAATCCTTGCAGTCACGAAAGCTTCAAGTCTAGAATTAATGCCCTCTACGGGGAGGAATTCCACCTATCTGTCCACCTGAAGACGGAAGCTTGTGTTGCCTCCGAAACGCCGTGATCATTATTTTATTTTTATTTTACTTTTATTAATTTTTATTTCAATTTTTAACCTACGCGACTTTACCGAAAAAAACCTAAGAATACTTTTTACAATTTTTATTTTATTTTACCAGGTAATAGCCCACTGAGCTGCTGCTTAGCTATTTTTCAGAAGCGACCTAGCTATTGAAAAACGATAGCTCAACGAATTCGCTTTTCGTCACATGGATATTTACAGCAGTTAAATACTCTAAACGCATTATTCTAAATGTGGAGGGGAAAACCGGAGGACCCGCAGAAAAATCCACGCGACCACGTGGAGAGAGAGAGAGAGACACGCAAACTCCAAATATACAGCAGCAGGCGTCAGGATCATAACCACGATCTCCCGCATACCAGGCGAGGTAGTTAACATCTCCTCGCCACCGTGGCATGAGATTGGTTAACGGCAGTCGTGGAGAATGCGCAGATGGCGCTGCGGGAAGGGGCCACTGGCTCCTTCCCGCCGGCTCCTCGCCGCTAGCCAGACGGCTCCTACGCTGCTGTTGCTGGTGCTGCTGGTAGCCGTTTCCCTCCCCGCAGGGGCGCTTTGCGAGATCTAGAGGGGAGTTTGGCCTACTCTTCCACGCTAATTTGTTGTCCCCCACCCCACCCCCGGCACCTCCGATTAGCCCGGTTGGCTACATACGGGTGAGGAAGAAGCTCAGCAAAAGTACGCACATTGGCAGAGGTGGGAGTAGCCACAACTTGCACCCACCATACACGAACCTGCCGATCTGATTAACTGCGGTGTTTAGTAAACTGCTAGGTTGGAAAAAGACGGGGGAAGGGGGGGGGTCTAAAAACCTTTGCCCTCGTTGTTTCAAATGCCACGCCGAGAGATGGAATCGAACCGGTGTGCAGTGTGCTGACCGTCGTCACAAAGCCGTGGCGGCCATCGCGACGCAGTCTGACCCAAACGAACCCCAATGACGAAATTGGAAAACGGCGAAACACGTGGAGGGACTCGGCAGACGGTTTGTCGGGCTGAGAACGACGTGCGGGCAAGGCAAGGGCGATAGGGAGCGTTACAGCTCAACGGATCCCTCCATGAGACATGCCCATTCTGACGACTCTCTTTGTGCAGCACGCAGAGCGAGGCCCAACGGACGCGACTCCTTCTAAACGGTCGCTCGCTTCGCGGGGAAAAAGATTTGGAAAATGTTGGCGAATGTCAGACGCTGTTGCAAAATCAGAAGTCATTTTTTTGAAGTCGCCAAAACCGTGAGTGCCAACTGTCGGCTGCATCGCCGACTCCACCACCACCACCATCATCATCAGTTGTCGTCAGTCCCGTCGTCGTGAACCGTTTACTTGAATTCCTTAACGGCACATTTATTGTTGGAGACATTCACGGTGAAGCACACCACACACCACACACACACACGCGCCAACGCACTCAATTTCAAGCTACATTAAATTGCCGTCCACCACGTCACGCTGAGCAATCACGGCAATGGACTACGGAGCGGAGGAAGTGCCGCTGCCGATTTTAATCAGGGCATTTACATTTCTCAAAGAGCGGCACACTGCCTCGCGAACTTGATTCCTTAAGGTGGGAATGGCCACCACGTTGCGGCGAGACATGAGCAGACGTCGGTTCGAATACGTCTGGGGTCACCGTCGTGGGGCGGGTTGATCTCCTCGACGCGCAAAGCCACGGTGGCTAGGAGATGTTAACCTCCTCGCCTGGTATGGAGAAGGTCGTGGGTTCGATCCCAACCCTGACACCTGCTGTGTATTTGGAGGGTTGCGTGTTTCTCTCTCTCATCATAATCACGGTGGTGAGATGTTAACTACCTCACCTGGTATGAAGGAGGTCGTGGGTTCGATCCCAACCCTGACGCCTGCTGTGTATTTGGAAGGTTGTGTGTCTCTCTCTCTCATCATAATCACGGTGGTGAGATGTTAACTACCTCGCCTGGTATGCAGAAGATCGTGGGTTTGATCCCGACCCTGACGCCTGCTGCTGTATATTTGAAGGTTTGCGTGTCTCTCTCTTCCCGTGGTCGCGTGGATTTTTCTCCGGGTCCTCCCGTTTCCCCCCACCCCACCACTCCACATTTAGAATCGACATCGCGCGTCCAAGAGTATTTGGCCTCCGCTATGAAACCCCACGCGATAAGCCACTTCGGTTGAGTTGTCATCTGTGGTGGCCGGGTCACGTCTGCAACAAAGAGCTACTGTATAGCTCAGTGGACCTTACCTGGCAAATGAAAAAAAAACGTTTCCTTAGTTTCGTGCTCAGTTCACTTTGCGCGAGCCGAGCTGGCAACGCGTGCGGTGGTGCTGAGCGCGTCACGAGACCCCGGGGAGCCGGCGTGCGCCGCTTACCTTCCCTTCGTCCACGGGGTTGTCGCTGATGTGCACGATGGAGCCGGGGTGGGCTTTCGTCGACCTGCGGAGCAACAACGGGGTTTACGGGAGCGCACGGTGAGCACTCGCCCCGCTGTATGCGCACACGGACACAGCGTCGTCGCCAAGCGCGTTGTGACGTCACAAGTGCGTTGTGACATCGCCAAGCGCATTGTGACGTCGCCAAGCGCATTGTGACGTCGCCAAGCGCGTCAGATGTTTTAGCCGGGCTCATTCTCGCCTTGTGATTGGTCGTGCTGCTTTGGGACTCGACTCAACTACTTTTATTTTACGAGGTAAGGCCCCACTGAGCTCCACAGCTCTTTTTCAGAAGCGATCCGGCCACAAATGATAGCTTAACGAAGTGGCTTATCACGTGGAAATGTATAGCAGCCAAAGACTATAAACGAACGTTTATAAATGTGGAGGGGAAACGCAGAGGACGCGGAGAAAAATCCACGCGGTCACGTGGAGAGAGACACGCAAACTCCAAATATACAGCAGGTGTCAGGGTCGGTATTGAACCTACGACCTCCTGTATACCAGGCGAGGTAGTTAACACCTCACCACCGTGGCGCTAGAGTCCCGATCTCGCTTCTTGGATCGTGCTGCTGCTGCTACTGGCACCCATCCTAGACTCTCATCCAGATCCGGCGGAACGCTGCTGGTGAACAGACTGCAGTGCAATGCAATAAGGTCCATGCATGGCCATAATCACACTACGACTGTGCTTTATTTTAAATGTTCCATTTCACGAATTGCCCATCGGCCTGCTAATGTTGTGATGTGGTTGACGGTTCCACCACTGGTGTCTTCGAGGATGAGGGGGGAGGGAGGAGGGGGGAAGGTGGGAGGAGGGAGGGGGGGGAGGGAGGGAGGGAGGAGGAGTGTCAAAGCCAGGAGGTTGCGATGTTTGGGTCTCGAATGAGGCTCGTATTCCGGACGTCCGACTTGTTCCACTTCAATAATAACTTAAACAATTGGACATCCTGGTTGTGTTGAATTTAATCTCATTCTGTGCCCTCAATTACATCTGAAATTGATGCGGGGATTCAGGAGGCGCTCGTCACTCTGGGAGCTGACCCATGAAGTGCCCTCGCCCGGCTGGAGGACCGCTTTAACCACCGCAAGACCCCGCTGGGGAAGGCTTCTGCAGAATCCGCCGATGTCCACGGGACGTCGTGACGGCGAGCATCAAACCCTGGGCACCCGCTTCACCCCCGCCGCACTGACCGGCGTGGTGAAGTATGGCCCAAACAACCCTGCCCCCCCCCCGATGACCAGTACGCCATGGGGAGGCCTTCATCCGTCAGTGGATTGGCTAAGGGGATAGTCGTTAACCATTGTTATTCTAAATGTAATATCACCTCCACTCAAGAGGGTATCAAAAACAGTGTACGCTAAAAACAGAATACAAAGAGAGTAAAACGATGACATCGAAGCAAAAGCTGGGAGAGAATCGCGAGCCTTGCAACTACCTCCTGAACACACCGAGGCTCATAGCGTGACAGTTCACTGCGGCCAAGGCTTTGCAGATCCTCGTGGCGAGCGCTTGAGAAGACCCTCCCAGCATCGAACGCAAGAGCCAAGGCTCGGAGGGTAGTAGTAGTAGAAGTAGCTCCGGCTCTGAAGAGCGTGGTAGAGTATAAACCCCAGTCGTATGACAAATCAGTCAGGCCCACAGGTGGGATAGGTCCAAGACCATGCGGAGCTTTATAGATCGGAATGGCTAACTTAAACTGGATGTAAATCATGGTAAATTATTCCTATTGTTGTTGATGATGTTGAAGTGTGATCTCCAATTGCAGGGTCAGGCATGCCTTGAAGGTCCATTAAAAGACAATTGCCCAATCCATTAGCCCATTTCATATTATTATCATTAAATGCAGTGTTAATGTTATGAGATATTAGGCATGTATCAATTAAATAAATTCGTCAATTAAAATAGTTCTTACGCGCGTGATAGATGCATCTAATCACGCAAATGGGAACACTTTTAAGGTATGCTAATGGTGCGCTAATTGCACTCGCGAATGTCACCCTGAGATTGATGCGGCAGACATCTGTACCAACAATACGAAACGACGAGATAGAGCGGCACGAGTAAAGTTGAAAAATCGCATCTTTCAGCCGACTCACAAAGCCGCCGTAAATCTCGTGTTGCAGTAAAGAGTGACGTGCCTGTTGGAGTAATTACGAGCGCGGAGAAGCTTGCTGCTGAGCTGTAGCCGCGCGCACCTGTGGACAACGTAGCCCCTTATTCACCAGGATTCTGATGAAGGTCTCCACCCTGTTAGCCACGACTATCAATGACTGCTCCGGTGAAACTACCTTCAAGCTGTGCGATGTTTGGCTTTGCAACTAACACTCATGTCCCCTCCACCTCTTACCACCTCCCATTTGCTACCCCCCCCCCCCCGCACTCACATAACAATCACAACATCGTTAGTCCATCTCGGACTCTGTCTGTCGCAAGGTTCACACAAAACACACGCAGAGATTTGTAAATAGCACACGGGCCTCAGGCATGGTGCAAACAAAAAACACCCATCAGCATTGCCTGCACCAAGTGCATTGTGGTTCCTCTTCCATAACAGAGGTTTTTGGGGTCAGGTCGCGTAAATATAAATGTGTCGTCAAACCCGCCACCACACGACGAAGCCAATGAGCAAGGTTTATCACGTGAACAGAATATGCCAATTCGTTGCTGGTTCAGCACACCGCTGTGTTGGAGGCTAAATTGAACGAGTAACTAAAAGGCACGTTTTGACTACGTGGAAAACTTTCAAATAGACACCTATTGCAAGGCATATCAAGTCTGCATGAGCCACACGCACGTGTTGTGAAAATGCAAACAAGTGTGCTTTGATAATGTAGGCACTGCCCTTGAAACTGATTAGGCTGCACGAGAGACAGCCTCTTTGATGGCTTTGTATCACCAGTGCTATGGATCCAAAGGCAACCAAAATGCGAACAGTACAAGGGCAATGTGAACACCAAAGCATTCGTCGGTTTTCGGTGGCCTGCAGACAATTGTTCTGCTACCATGGGGCTTCGCCATCATGTACAGATGTGATTATGGCGTGTTTACACGTTCCCATCATTTCACTGTTGTCCTTCCCCCGCTACGTGCAGTGCGAAAGAAGTTCAACATACATACATACATACATCACCATCACTGCGCCATCATCAAACTACTGGAGTAATGCACTTTTACATGAACGAGATTGAAACTAATTTCTTTAGAACTGCTTTTTTGTGTTTAGTTTGTCAGCCTTTCCCCGCACTTCCAATATGCACGTGCGCTCCAAGAGAAGTTGAACATTCATACATCACCATCACCACCTCATCATCAAGCCACTGGAGTTACGCACTTTTAAATCATCTAGATTGCAACTAATTTCTTTAGAAATGCGTTTTTGTCTTTTGTTTGTTAGCCTTACCCCGCACTTTCGATATGCACGGCTGGCTACGTACGCTCCAAGAGAAGTTTAACATTCATACATCTTACCATCACCACATCATCACTCTCGTCAAAACCATCACCACCTCGTCATTACGCCACTGGAGCTGTGCACTTTTAAATCACCCAGATTGAAAACTTGTTTCTTTAGAACTGCATTTTTTTGTGTTCAGTTTGTGGTCCCTTGCCACCGCCCGATTGGCACGGTCGCTTACGTACGGTGCGAAAGAAGCTCAACATACGCGCGTTCAGACAACCGATTTTCGTTTCCCAGCCACGTTTCGCAGAGCCGAGAGAGAGCGCGCGCCGGGCGCCAACTGGAAGCGGCGGCCACCTGCCTGTCTCTGGTCCATCGGGGAGCGAGCGCTAAAAATCCGGCTCCACGTTTCCCACCCGCCGACTGCGCTGCTTCGCCCCCCGCCGCCGATGAGCTCATTAAACCGGGGCGGCAAGTGGGGGGGGGGGTGGGGGGGGATCGGCTCCACGAGATGCCGCTCCGACTCGCACGGAAGTTTGCTGGTCGGCGAAATTGGCACCTCGGGCTGTCGGGGACGGCACGTGCCGTCAAATCGCTTGACCTCCCGCGGCGGCCGGCGTCTCGCCGGAAGCCGGATTATCTCTCCGTGAGTCCCGCGTAACCTTTCCCGAGGTGACATTTTTCAGTGTCAACGGGACGCAGATTTGAATCGACATTAAAGGCAATGCGTGAGAGATGAAAATAAACCCCCCCAAATAAATAAATAAATAGATGTAGAAACGCGGGGGACAAAAAAAGAAGAAAGCACCAAGGCCCCATGATTTCGTTGAAAAACATAATAATTTCCAGGCATCGTATTCAGAAGCGTGGACGGTAAAGGTGCGGCGCTGCAATTTCCTGCTCACACCACTGCTGGCAGGAAGGGCATCCTTCTTGGAAGAGGTGGGAGCACCCCACACTTTGCCCCACCACACGCGACCCTGGCCATTGACTGTGAATCCATTCACAACTGCTGGGTGGACAGAGGCGAACGACTTTAAGACACTCAGAGTTTAAGACACGAACAGTTTAAGATGCTCATGGATTAATATGCTCACAGTTTAAGATGACAGCCACAGTTTAAGGCGACACTCAGTGTTTAAGACACTCAAGTTTAAGACGACATAGTTTAAGATGATACAGTTTAAGATTCCCACAATTTAAGACGACACTCATAGTTTAAGACGACACTCATAGTTTAAAACGACACTCATAGTTTAAAACTACACTCAGTTTAAGATGGCACAGTTTAAGACGACACTCACAGTTTAAAACGACACAAAGTTTAAGATGGCATAGTTTAAGACGACACACACAGTTTAAGACGCTCACGTTTTAAGATGACACAGTTTAAGACGACAGTCACATAAGACGACACTCACAGACATGCCGCACCGGGAGACCAAACATGCTCCCTCTGTGTCGCGCTGACCATTGCACCACGGCTACATCCCTCCATCAGCGATGAAGTCAACAATACAATCACGAGAATAATTTGCACTTATCAGGCGCATGTCACCCGTAGATCCCGCCAACGCGCCCACCACCGTGGTATGGAAAGCCAGTAAATAAACAGAACCTACACAGGGTATATGGCCAGAACTAGGCGGTGTCTTAACGAGCAAAGGCACACATTGTCGTTCCATAGTCTGGGAGCTTCGCAATGGCACATGCCCGATCACAACAGCAGCAGAACCTTGACCTCGGAGTGCTCAGGAGACGGGAAAACATGGGTAAAGCGGAAGTTTACGCACTTCGCGCTCAGGGCAAAGTGGCATTGAAACACCAAACCCACTGAAACATTAAAATATTTATTCGACACAAAACTGTGGGGTTATTTTTTGTTGTTTAACCACTACAACACTGAAGCCAAGCGAAGGGCAGTGGCAGTTCAGTGCCACTGAAGGAGCCTTGTGCAGGGAGGGCCGCATGGCACTATCATGCACGCTGACCCTAAATACAAACCCACTGCACTCACACAACTCACACAGCTACGGTTCAATTTAAATATTAACTTTCGTAAATTGCAAAGCACTTTTTTCCCCCCGGAGAGGCCCCTTGGGAACGCCAGCCACTCCACAGTCAGAATCAGAATAGAATCAGAATATTTATTTATACCCGAGAAATCCGATGAGCCATAAAGCTCTTTTTCACAGCTGTCCGGTAAGTCACGTGGGTGGGAAGAGCCGACGGGCGGCGATCATTCACACGTGGGGAACGCCGGCGATCACCGAATGACAGCAAAAAACCCCACCGCCGTGGTTTCGCGCAAAGCAAAAAATCAAATCCCAGGCGCGTGAATCACCACGGCGTCGGGTTTTGCTGCACCACGTGACGTGCGGCAGAGCGGGTGCGAAGGGGCTGCCCGCTCTGTACCAGCGCGGACCAGAGCGGCACTCTTGAAGGCGTCGCTCGGAAGCGGCTCTGCGATCTTCTTGGTTCTTTCGGTAAAGTGACGTAGAATGGAAATAATAAAATAATAAAAATAAAACATAATAAAATAATTATCACGACGTTTCGGCCACAACGCCGGCCACAATGCCGAAACGTCGTGAAAATTATTTTATTATGTTTTATTTTTATTATTTTATTATTTCCATTCTACGTGACTTTACCGAAAGAACCAAGAAGATGAATCCCTGCAGTCACGAAAGCTTTAAATCGAAATTTGGCTCTGCGATGTCCGCTTACTGCAGGGAACCGCGCGAATGATACGGAGAGATCTGAGCGGACGCTTCGTCTTACGAGACGATGCCGAACGAACGATCGGGATGAACTCGGGGGTCGGGGGTGGGGGCGGTGGAGGGGGGGGAATACAAAACCACGTGGGAGAACCCGAGGCTTCTTGGACAGCACCTCGGGGTGTTTCACATCGAAGCCGAGAGAGGCGGGATGGCGCGGAGAGTTCGCTGACAGCACTTAGCGTGCCAGCGTAATGGATTAGGTGCCGGCTGCTCGGTGCTTAACCCTCACGTCCCAATGTGACCACCTTGATAAAATAAAAAATAACCCCCCACGACCACCACCACAGCCTTTCCTTCTCGGGCAAATTAAAGATCCACGCAGAGAAGGAGCACGGCCACAGCACAGTGCTGGGGGGGGGGGGTCGTGTCTGGGGGGGATGATGGATGGCCACGATCGCTGCAGCAATTTATCTGGAATTGGGGAAGGCAGTGGAGGCAGGGAGGGTATGGGAATAGGGAACGCGTTGTAGGGTGGTCTGGTGGCTCTTGCGGTGACGGAGACAAAGCGAGGGCACGGTGGGGGGGGGGGGGAGCTGGAGGAACGGGGGGAGTGGAGGGACAGTGGGTGGGGGCAGGGATGGCGGATAGACGGGGAGGGGATGGGGAGACGGAGGAACGGGGGGGGGGGCAGGGGGGCGGAGGGACGAGACGGGGGGGGGGTCAGTTCAGGCGCCACCCCGGACTGTAACTGCGCTCGTGGTGGCCGCAAGCCGGGCTCTGTGTCGCAGACGCTCGCGGCCTCAGGAGGCGGGGGCCGTGGGAGTCGCCTTTCATCCCCCACCCCCCCCGAACTCAATGGCCACCCCCCCGCAGCTTTCAGGCGATTCGTTTTCGGGATGCTGCCCGTGGGTTATTGAGCGCGCGCGATGACGGAGGGAGCGGGGTGATTCATTGCGGCCACGCGCTCGCACGCCCCTTAATTGTGCTTCGTTATCCAGTCGTAATAAACGAGGATTTGCTGGTGTTCACGACATTTTATAAACTTCTTTTTTGTACGGTTGGCTCTTTGTCATTTGCGGGCTGCGGATTTACCACGCCTGCGATGAGAATGAATAGTAGCTTTTAGTGCACGCTTCACATATTTTACTATTTATATAAATCTCCACGCCGTCGCTAATTAATTTAACCAGCTGCTCCTCACTCGCCGAAGGTCAGTGACTCCGTGCCCACGTGACCGCAAAGGTCGACAATTAAACCGATGACACGTTACTCTATTTTATTTTTACTACCAAACTTGCGTACGTTTTGCGTTGTCTGTGTTTTAGTTTCACCTGCTCTCAGCCCCAAACCCTTGGTGGGCAGTGTTGAGTCTAGGGCAGTGTTGAGGCTATGGTGCAGTGTTGAGTCTATGGGCAGTGTTGAGTCTATGGGAAGTGTTAAGTCTATGGGCAGTGTTGAGTCTATGGGCAGTGTTGAGTCTATGGTGCAGTGTTGAGTCTATGGGCAGTGTTGAGTCTATGGGCAGTGTTGAGTCTGTGGGCAGTGTTGAGTCTGGGCAGTGTTGAGTCTATGGGCAGTGTTGAGTATGTGGTAAGTGTTGAGTCTAGGGCAGTGTTGAGTCTATGGGCAGTGTTAAGTCTATGGGCAGTGTTGAGTCGATGGCATTCGCCCCCCCCCCACCCCCCGCAAATCCTGCACCGATAGTTCCATCCCAGCGCAGCCGCTTTGCCAAATCACATCTCGCACGGTCCACACCAGCAGCACGCGACGAATTATTTGGTGATGCTGCTGCTGCTGCGTCGGCAGTGGTGCAACAGCACAGACGACCTCCTCCCCATACACGTTCTCCCCCATCCCGTTCCCTCTACCCCCTCCCCTTCTCGCTCCTCACATGAAAGTACAAAACACCGCGCTCGCAGCAGCGAGCCCAATCTCGCCCACCTCCCCCCACCCTCGCATCACCACGTGAACTCAGAAGCGCAGCGTTGGGTGGTGACTCTCTGTCCTCGGTGTTGTTTTCTGCAGCGCGCACGCTAAACCCGCACCGGCCGTTCAGTGCGAATGCGCCGTCAATTCAATGCCTCTTCATCTCTCCTCATTAGCATGTGAGGCTTTCATCACACTTCAAAGGGCATTTACACTCTCACCTTTCCGGCGTGGTCAATTCGCTTTCATGTCAGCTTTTCGCAAACATTTTATCGGTGTATAATAACGATTTGGTATTTCAACGACGACAACAACAACAAAAACATGTTCCTCTCTCGACATAATTAACGCGTCAATAATTTACACGTGAATAACGCACACGGCAGCGTGTGTTAAATGAAAATCATTAATTATTAATCTTATCTTGTATACGATCAAATTTCGATTTAAAGCTTTCGTGACTGCAGGGATTCATCTTCTTGGTTCTTTCGGTAAAGTCACGTAGAAGGGAAAGTCACGATCACATATTTTACGAAGGGTTTTTAAATTGCTTTCCAATTTTTTTTCTCCGTCCCGTTCGCTGCCCCCTTGTCCGAACCTGGCGCCGATCTTTGCGCCCCTTGAACGCTGTTTGACGGCGAAAGTACGACTCTGGAATCGACGGACGCGTCAAGCACAACACGCACCACGTTTGATGCGCAGGAGGCACGCTGTCATGCTCAGCTATTTTGTTCCTTAAATTCTCCGCAACGACGCTCGTGATTTGTTTTGAGTGATGCGTTCTGGAGTCGTCGCGTCGAACTGCGGCCCATGTTCAACAGGGACGTCGCTTGCCTCTGAACATCAGGCGGTTCAACATCATCGATCCAAGCGAGACTCGCTCTGCTGTCGAGACACTGACTGTCAAAACACTTGTGCAGCCCGCGATTTGCGTTCAACAAATGCTTCTGAAATGATGCACTCCCAGAAGGCCTTGCGGGCCGATCGAATGTGTAACAATTTTTTTTTTAAATTAACAATTCATAATAATTATTCCAACGTGCGAGGAGGAACCACAGACGAGCGGGGAAACGCAGAGAGCAGACAATGAGCAGGCGCCAACAATTCCCTTACCTCCACCGCCCTCTGTGTGTCAAGGTTTCTAGCGGACAATTAATGCGGGAGGAAACCGGAGTACCCCGAGGAAACCCACGTGTGTGCGAGAGAGCAACGCTCTATCCCATACAGACGGAGCAGACGAGGGGTCCACGTTTACTGTGCACGTACAGATATGTGAAGGAGGTGCTGATGTCCGCTCATTAATTTAGCTAATTGTGAAATGCATTATAAAAGAGGCTGTCTCTGGCCATTTCGTTTCAAAGACAATGCATACGTTACACTGGGTAACAAAACATATTTTTTTTGTTCCTGGGTAGTAAGTGTTATTCCTAATTGCTTATGCCTCAAAAGTACAGAAATGGCTATTATTATTCCCCGCAAACTTTGCTTTGTGACGAGGACAGCGATATTTTGAAATTTACCTATTTTCAATGAGAAAACGTGGTGTGTATTTGCGTCTTTCGTTCACATAAAGTCCTGGTCACAAAAGCAAAGTTTACGGGGAATAATAGGCATTTTCTATACTTTTTAGGCATAAGCAATTAAAAAATAACACTTAGTACCCAGGAACAAAAATTGTGTTACATAGTAAATTATATTTGCATGTTTTGCCCCATGTATGACGCGTACTTAATGCAGACTTGCAAAAAGGAACCTTTTTGGTGTTTGAACATCTGAACACCTCCTGTTCTATCGCCAGAAAGGGTAACGAGTGCTCTCGTATATTTCATCATTTTGAAACTTGCAAAAACAACAACAACAAAAGGTCTCGTAAGATAAATTGCATCTGTGCGAATCGTTGTCGTCTGTGTGTGTGTGAGTGTGTGTGAGTGCGTGTGTGTGTGTGTGAGTGAGTGTGTGCGTGTGAGTGTGAGTGAGTGTGTGAGTGTGTGTGTGTCAGTGTGTGTGAGTGTGAGTGTGTGAGTGTGCGTGTGTATGGTCCTGGCGCTCGTGCGCACACTCACAACTCGATGGCTCTGTTCCACATGATGACGTAGCCCGAGAGCTGAAAGCACTCCACGTTCACCACGTGTATGTTGCCCTTCTTGGTGCCGATGTAGAGCCACTTGCTCTGGAATGGCAGGTGGGCGCAGCCGATGCTGCGCGCACACACCAAAGGCAGACGGCAATGATTCACTCCCCCCACCGCCCCCCACGTGTAGCCTTGGCAGACTCCTTGGGGGCAAGTGCTGATAGCGAACAGAACATATGAAGGCCGGCACGGCAAACGACAGGGTTGGGTGGCCAGCACCACGTCCGACCGCCTTTGTCTCCCTAGTGGCGATGTTTACACACCGCACCTAGGGGAGACCCAGGACCGGTTCAGATAATCGTCACTGGTATCTGCCACGAATGGGAATCGAACTCGTGTCGCTGGGTTCATAGCACGGCTCGCTAACCGCTACACTACCGCTCCGCACACACACACAGAAGCTCAGACACACACAGAAGTTCAGACACGCACAGACGCACATTCAAACAGTGGCAAAATCAATACTCCAAGATCCCTGTCTTGTGGAAGTAACGGGAACGTGTCCGTTGGGAGGGACCGGCACCGAGCATCGAGCGAGCCAGCGGTGGCGGTCGCTGTGCATGCCGCCCGTCATCCTCGGGGAGTCCCAGGGCCGGTTCAAATAATCGTCGCCGGTGTTGGCCGTGAGCGGGAATCGAACTCGGGTCGCCGGCACACACAAAGACAAAGATCCCCCGGAGAGCCTTGACAGACTTTTGGGGCAAGTGCTGTTAGCGAGCACCTATGAAGGCCGGCACGGTACACGAAGGGGTGGGTGGTCAACACCACGCCCGGCCGCCTTTGTCTCCCCAGTTGCGATGTTTCAACACCGCACCAGGTACTCATTTTAGGTTGAGTCGACCTAAGGGAGGCTCAGGACCGGTTCAGATAATCGTTGGCCGTGAGCGGGAATTGAACTCGGGTCGCCGGGTTCGTAGGGCAGCGCCCCAACCGCTACACCAATGTTCCCCACCACGCACACACAGACACACGCGCACACACAGACACACGCACACACACACATGCGCACACACACGCACACACACACACGCGCACACGCACACACACATGCACACACACACGTACACACACACACGCGCGCACACACGCACACACACACGTACACACACACGTACACACACACACGCACACACACACACACGCGCACACACACACACTCTCGTGCCGGGCGACACGCGCGACACCGACGTCCCACACGGCCGCTCCGCACGCGCGACCCGCCCCAAACGCCGGCGCCGTGCGACGCCCCGGCCCGCCGCTGCCCGCGACCGCCTTCGGCTCGACGTGCCGAGCGCCGAGCGTGGAGTGCCGTGCGGCCGAGACAGACGGTGCAGCCACCCGGGGGGCCGGAGCGCGCGGGTGGGGGACGACGCCGTGGGCTCGTCGAGGTGTCGGCGAGCCGAGCCGAACTTGCGGCGTAGGTTAGGGGCAGAGCGCGGGTCTCGAGACACCGGGCTCCTGTCACCCACACCTGCCTGGGCGGATGAATGTTTGACAATGCTCGCGTGCAATGCGGAGGGAGGCGTCCTTCGTCGATCGTGTGGACGGGAGAAACGGGGGGTTGGGGGGGTCCCACGGAGTTTCATAGCCGAGCGCTCCGTTCACCCAACCTGAAATGCTGCTCGTTTGGAGCAGACGACCGATTTTGACTTTGGTTGCGGCGGTGTAGCAGTTCGCGTACCAGCGTGACGAACCCGGGGACCCGAGTTCGATTCCCGCACGTGGCCAACACCAGCGACGATTATCTGATCCGGTCCTGGATCTCTTCTAGGTCGACTCAGCCTCAAATGAGTACCTGGTGCGGCTGGGCGCGATGTTGGCAACCCACCACCTCGCGTACCGTTCCGGCCTTCATAGGTGCCACTCGCTAACATGCACTTGCCCCTAACATCCTGTTAAGGCTACCCGGGGGATCTTTGTCTTTGGTTAGAGCGAGATAATTTTTTGCGCACGACTCGTCCGAGCGGCAGGAAAGAAACCGCGGCGCTACCTTTGATTTGCTCGTCGTTCGCGAGGCCGCGCGAGACCCACCTCTCCTTGTGGAACTTGAGCGAGTGCAGCACCGCCGGCTGCTTCTGCCGCAGGTTCCACAGGTGGAGGCTGTCGTCGGAGCATCTGCTGATCAAAGCGCCCTGTTCAAGACACGGTCACAGCATCACACGCCGGAGCCGGCTCAGCGCAAGCCTTGCAAACCGCCCTGCCCCGCACGCCCGCCAACCCACGCGCCTGCCCGCCCAAAGGACAGATCGTCAGTCGCGCTCGGTGTTGCTGGCGCCGTTCTCCTCTCCGTTTTCGGTGATTTGTTTTGTTTGTTTTGTTTGTCCCCACGGAGTTTTTGTCGCGTTTGTTGCCATCGGCCGCGCGGCGTCGTGCGACGTAGGCGGAGGAGCAGCGCGACTCACCCCTCCCCCATCGCGTCCGAGAACAACACCACGGAAGCGGATATCGCAGAGCCACATCTGAGATGCTCTTCGAGGTGACCTCTGGGTCCGCACGGTCGAGGGCAGTGCCTTCTCACCGCGCTCTGCCATGGTGCATGGCGGTCAGACTGATATTTGAATTCCCAGAGGTGGAATTTATCCAAATTAAAGTACGGAAGCAAGGTTTAATGCGAGGAGGTTTTTCTTGGTTTTCTTTGCGCAGATTGTTCATGTAAGCGCGAGGCTGCCGACGAAGGTGCCACGCTTCACAGACGAGCACGGTCTGCCAGTAAGGAATGATGGTGCTACGTGGTGTTACCTGATTGAGTAACTTTCAAGTAAATTTGTTTCTCTCCCAAAATTCGAACGGCGAAAGCCTCGACAAGTTGACCTCATTTTTTTTGACCAACATCACGGGGTCCTCAACATCTACCGTGAACCAGACGGCACCACATCCTCTCCTTCATCCACCCGCGGCGCTAACCCGGGCGGCCGCTGGGCTCGGAACCGCGAGCCTCCGGAAAAAGAGACGCGAAAAAAGGTGCCGCTTGACCACGTGAGCTGAAGAAAAAAAACCCGTGTCAATTGTCCCCAGACTTCCCAGCACCCTCACTGGCATTTGTCCCCGCGATTACTCACACCGACGCATAGTGGCAAATCATCCCTGGCATGCAAGGCACGAAGCTTATTTCATGCAACTCAATACACTTTGCAACAAAGCTGCAAAGCCTCATGGTCTTGGCAGGGATAGCCCCGATGTGACAACAGCTGTCCCCGGTGTCTCGAATGGCCTATGTGTGTAAGACTGTGTGTTTTTGAGTGTGTATGTATTTGTTCGTATGTACGTTTGAATTATTTCGCACCGTACGTAGCCAACCGTGCTGACCGGAGCTGCGAATCACCGAGACCTCTGGTGGATCTATGCAGTGAGATCCACGCGGTTTTTCACTACTAGCTACCGCCCCAGTCTTCCAGCTCAATCCCTGCCAGAATACCCCCCCCCCTCCCAGCCGCCCCCCGAATGCCCCTTGATTGATCTCGCAATTATTTCCCTCTTGCCACCACGCATTGCGGCAGGTGAGAGACAGAGACACTGCCGCGTGGGGGAACCTCATCGGCCGGGCATCAATTTGGCACCGGCGGTGAAAACAGCGCGAAATAAAATTACAGGAGAGGGAACGGTGGGGGGGGGGGGGGGGTGAGGAGGGGGGGGGGTGATGCAGGCTGCTTGTGGGGCACGTGGCCGTCATCGCGTACAGACACTAACGTGTCTCCCGGCATTTGTCGCGCTCAGCTGCGCAACCGTTTTTTTAATTATTATTATACAGAAATATGTCGCGCTGATAAAACAACAAAACGATTTTCCGAACTAATTTAAGCAATGGGTCAAAGAACGTCGACGTGATTCCCCGCGCGAGTGCCCTTTGACGTTGAGCTCATCTTCTGCTCTTCAGCCTTGAACCAGTGGTGGACATTCCACATTTCTACGTCGGGGGATGAATCTATCCATAGGACAACCCGTTGTTGACTCGCACAAGAAATGGCACCCAATTTAACGACCCCCAAGGGACGATTGGCTGAGTCACCTCCCCCCTACCTCCTCCACCCAACCAGGATTTGAACCCGTGACCTTGCGATCGCGAGCCGATCGATCTACCGCTGACTCGACGAATTATAAAAAAAGCCCTTTGTTAAAAATCAATCGTGTGACCAAAAAAAACATTTGACTAGCCAGTGTGGTGTGCAGCGTATAACATTACAAAATCATGGTAAGGTAATGGCGCATCAACTCCGGTCATAAACAAGTAAAGCACTTTTCCTAATGGTTTAATTGAAATACAATATGTAATTGCCTTCATTGAAAAACATTTTTTAAACCAGATAATTAATTTCCCTTTCCAGCCTACAGTATCGAGCTTCTACACAGTGACAGACTCCTATATATATCATCTCCACATAATGCATCGTCTCAAAGTTATTGATAGAAATACTCGCGCATCTAAGGGCAATGCTTTTTTTTTCCCCAACGGTTCATTAGGAATTACGCTCTCCGTTAGATCACTGTCCATTTCAGCCTCGCACGACTTGCACGAGCTCGAAAGAAGTTCAACATACGTACAGCTGCAGATGACCGTCACCGCCATTGGCCATGAGCGGGAATCAAACTTGGGTGGTCGGGTTCGTAGCGCGATGCGCTAACCAGCGCACCACTCACAACTATAACGGGAACACATTCACGGATGCATGCCGAAATTCTTATTGGCGTGGGACTATTTGGGACAAGGGAGGTGAAGGAACAGGCCGAATGAATGCCCAGGACTCCCCCCCACCCCCTCGCCCACCACTAACCAGCCGTGGGTGAAATATTCCGCTTATCTGCGTCGCTCTGACTTCGTGAGCTGCCTCTGCTGGGATCCCTTCTCCATGGGTGGGGGGTGGGGGGCAACTGGCCGCGCGAACACCCAAAGTACTTAAGGCCATGGGGAAGTGGTTTGCAGAACTTTTGCAGAAACACGTATTTTCTTTCTAAATAAAGCACCATCATTTCTTTTTTTAACTGCATAGTGGCCCCGATGAATGTTGTTTCAGTGTTGACAATGGTCCGCTGGGTCCAGAAAGGTTGGAAGCCTGCCGGTTCAACCCAAGTTCAATGGCTAATGTCAGTGACGAATGAAATCTGCGCCGATCCAGGGACTCCCCGAGGTCCACTGAGCCTTAAATGAGAACTTGGTGCGGATACCAAAGGAGAATGCTGGCACATAATCGATCGCAAACATCTCGGCATCGGCAAGACGATGTATCTCTGAATAAATAAAGGAAGAACAAAGTAAAAAAACAATTCAAAGGTTGTGTATTTATTGTTGAGATGTCATGAATGTCGGTGTGGAGCGGTGGCACTGCGGTTAGCGGCGCCGTGCCCTGAACCCGGCGACCTGCGTTCGATTCCTGGCCACGGGAGGATCTCTGATCAGGTCCTGGGGCACCCACTTCTCCACCCTGCACTCACCGCCGTGGTGGTAAAAGTAGGGCCTCGTAAAACCTCACGAATGACACGCGGCATGGGAAGCCTTCGACCGATAGCTTAATGACAATGAGGCTGTACGTCACGATGAGACTACTGCTGATGAAGTGCATTCGTGCTGCTTTTGTCAGGTACACGTACCACGGCCCTTGTGTCCATCCACTGCTGGATGAGGGCGTCTCCACGCCGTGCAGGTCGTGCGGTTTACATGAGCTGCTTGGTGAAGGGCGGAGAGCTTGCCATGTCAAAGACATATTCTGAACACTCGGTTTGTTTAGAACACATACGAGCGTTGAATTGTTTGACGCAACAACGTTAGGGCTACGACGATAATTATCCAACGTAAAATTGCATGAAAGTGTACATTTTGTGATAGTTTATGGATTTTCTCCGAGTCATATTTTAGACGACCACTTCCCGAGTGAATTACCCGTCAAAGCTATTAATTTAGACTCGTCATAACACATGCCCTCAATCTATCCGAAAGCACCACATCTAACCACACATTTTGCACCGATCAATGTAAACAACAACACAGGCCTGGCAAGCCTAAAACGATGATGATGATGCATAACGAGCACAAGTTGAACTGCACAGGCTGGCGACTGCCGCAGATCCACAAAGACGGATCTACACTCTCGTGGTCATTTTCCACTGGCCTATCCGAGCCGAGCCAGCGTAGCCCCCTTCATGGTCGTGTTGGGCTTTTTTTCTTTCCCACTGGCTATTTACTGAGCACGCAATACATTGTCCTGAAAAAGACATCTGAATATGGCCTCGGGGGTGGGGGGGGGGGCAAGCAGGGCCAGGGGCGGGGCTAATGTTTTGCTCCTTGTGTGTGATGTCCGTCGGTACGCCATGAGGGCACAGCATCACCACTTCACCTACAACCACGCGCCTCCGCTCGTTCGTTGTGACGTCGGTCAGTACACACGGTGTCACCCACGTGGCACCGTGCACTCCACGTCTAATACGGAGTGCTGCGGTGGTGAGATGTTCACTACCTCGCCGTGTATGCTGGAGGTCGTGGGTTCAATCCCGAACCGGACGCCTGCTGCTGTATATTAATTATTTTTTATTAATTTTAATTTCATTTTTTACCTACGTGACTTTACCAAAAGAACTAAGAGAATGAATCCTTGCAGTCACGAAAGCTTCAAATCTAGAATGTATATTTTGAGTTTGCGTGTCTCTCTCTCCTTGGCCGCGTGGATTTTTCTCCGGGTTCTCCGGTTTTTCCCTCCACATTTCGAATCGACGTACATTGTGAGTATTTGGCTGCTATAAATTCCACGTGATAAGCCACTTCATTGGGCTATCATTAGTGGCCAGGTCGCTTCTGAAAAAGAGCTATATAGCTCAGTGAGCCTTACCTGGTTAGATTTTTTTTTCTATATTCTAATATTCTACGAATGTTCTATGCACGGCTGTGATGCAGAAAAAAATTGTGCTTTAAATATCACCTTGGGCGAATTTTGTCAAGGAATTCGGCACGAGCCATGTCTATTGAGATAAAGATGCAGCCCCTTTGCAATTGCTTGCTTGCTCACTCCACTGCCTCATTGGCTCACAGGGGACGACATCACATTTATTTATGAAGGAAACAGAGAGGGTTTATCCACAGGTTGTTTGTGGGTTCACATCGACTATGGCGAAAAGTGTCAGCTGTTCCCGCCACCCAGGGCCGGATTCAGATTGTGTAGGCGCCCTGAGCTACAGGTACCGTGAGGCCCCCAGTAATATTTTCAAAAGGAAAACAAAGTTAATGAAAAATACAATTTATTTTGACAAGGCTAACAACAAATACAATTCAGCATTCACAAACGAAATAACTTTTCACTTCATCTCTGGAGGCCCTCCGGCTGGTGGAGGCCCTTGGGCTGCAGCTCCTAAAGCCCCCACGCCTTAATCCGGCGCTGCCGCCACCGTGAACCACGCTTTGGTGGTGCGGCTCGCGTGAGAACAGCGACGGCACACGCGGCGCTGTCCGTGGCGAAACGCCGACCCCGGCAGGCGAACTCTTGGTCCGCCAGCTCCCGGAGTAGCCGAGTGCCTTCACTGAACCTTCACCGACCCGCGCGGACCGGCGTGGTGAAGTATGGCGAGCGCGTTTTCCCTGCACAGTGCGAGGGGCGGGCGGGGGGATGTCCTCGTCGCACACCGACCGACTTGCCGTGGCAGACGAATGCTGCCCCCGTAAGTGGGTCGGTGACACGCAGTCCGTTCACCGAGCACCCCCACCCCCCCCCCCCCCCAAGATGATGAACTGGAGGTGTGCACCGCTACACCCCATACTCATCAGCACGATATATTGGAAACAAACAACAAAAATCAGATTTGCGCGTGCAAATAATTCGGTGCGATTGAAAAAGCTAGAGGCAGGCATGAGCCTTTCCCGTTCATCGCCTATCATTTCTGACCGCCGACCCATCGCTCGCATTCATTCCTGGGCCCCCGCGTTGAGCTGCTCGTAACAAAATCGCTCACTGTCCACTTACCGATGCGAGGGAACGTGCTCAGCCAAATGGCGAATATCGACAAAGACGCATCGATGTTCGATGTAAACAATGTCGCCGAAAATGTGATGGCGTTCCACGTGACAAATATACGGCGCGCGCCACGGCAGCTGCGGTATTGTCGGATTGACTTCATCCACAGGGGCTTGCTTCGGAATATTGGACAATTTCATTCTTTTTTAGATTTAACAGGGTACGACGTCGCATGTCTGATGACTCGCTGGGCACCGGTGCTCTAGGCGGATGTGTGGGAAGTCGGGAATCGAACTCAGGTCACCAGGTTCAATAGCGAAGTGCACTAACAACCACGAAACCTGTCTGGCTTGTCAGCGGTGATCGTGACGCTCTAACGACTGGCTACTCTCTCCTCCCCTCCCGCCACTTTGCGGAAGCCGCTTGGAGCCACAAACTTCTAGCAGCAGCATCAGCCGTTCTCCACTGTTGGTGATCATCATCATCGTCATTGCCATCATCAAATCCCATCTGCTGCTGATGCTTCCGCGTCATTTCTCTCCATTCTAATAATGCCCCCCTTCTCCCCGCCACATTGCCATCCTCCCCGCCTCCCTCTTCCTCCCCTCTCCTCCACCCACACGTTCCCCTCCTACTCCTGCTCCCCATGCCTCCCCACGCCTCCCAACCCCATCCTCCCTCCAATCCTCCATGTAATCCTCCCTCCCATCCCCCCCCCCCCCTCCAACTCCTCCACTTCGTCAGTCCATATTTTTTCTCAGTCGCCCTCTGCCCGTTTCTCTCCACTCGCATTGCCCATTGCCGTTGCTGCATTTCCTATTTGGTGGCATTCTTCGGACACGATCAACGCTGCCTTCATCAATTATTATATCGTCAGGTTCTCTATTATTCTACTCCCGAGTGATTGAAATTCCACAACAATGTGGTATATCCATTACGGCACCGCCACGGCGGGACGAAGGCATTAGACAAAGCTCGTTTGAGCAGAGAGATGTGAGCGATCCACTCTTTGCAAAATCCTTGCAGGGCGGAGTGAATGATGGTGAGCATTGATGTCTCTCCTTTTCAACTCTGAAGTGGGGTTGCCACCGCGCTGGGAATTTGGCATCTGTGTGCCGCTGGCAGGAAATTTATTTGTGCCGAGATCAGGCGATGGTATTTGCTCTGAATATCATTGCAGTAAACTGCACTGCATTGATGGACCAAGGCTGACTGAGAAATATTTGTCTGGATTTAACCCACAGTGGAAAAGGTGTTGCAACCCTACCCATCCACTCACCCACCCACCCACTCACTCACTCTGACACCCATCCAACTCACCAACTCACCCACCGACTCACCCACTCACTCACTCACTTACCCACCCACTCACCCACCCACTCACTCTGACACCCACTCACCCATCCACTCACCAACTCACCCATCCACTCACACACTCACCCACTCACCCACCCACTCACCCACCCACTCACTCGGGTTTGCCACCAGTCCGGAAATCAGAATCTCTGTGTTCCGCTTGTGGGAAATGATTCGTAACCGCCGGAGAGATCCGGTGCCGTTTACTGCGTTGAACTAAATTTCGGTGAGCCGCGTGGCTTTCATGAACCTGGGCCGACTTGAAAAGTGCCCCTGGCTTGGGTCAGATGGTGGGGGGGGGGGCAAAACGTGACAATCCTAACGAGGGGAGCTGGGACCGCCTGTCACAATCCTGACGAGGGGAGCTGGGACCGCCTGTCACAATCCTGACGAGGAGAGCTGGGACCGCCTGTGACAATCCTAACGAGGAGAGCTGGGACCGCCTGTCACAATCCTAATGAAGAGAGCTGGGACCGCCTGTGACAATCCTAACGAGGGGAACTGGGACCGTCTGTGACAATCCTAACGAGGAGAGCTGGGACCACCTGTGACAATCCTAATGAGGAGAGCTGGGACCGCCTATGACAATCCTAATGAGGGGAGCTGGGACCGCCTGTGACAATCCTGACGAGGAGAGCTAGGACCGCCTGTGACAATCCTAATGAGGGGAGCTGGGACCGCCTGTGACAATCCTAACGAGGAGAGCTGGGACCGCCTGTGACAATCCTAATGAGGGGAGCTGGGACCGCCTGTGACAATCCTAACGAGGAGAGCTCGGACCGCCTGCCACGGGGCAAAGTGGCTCATCCTGGCAAAGTGGGCACGCTGGCCTCACAAACTAATTATTCTCAACGCCACGGGGGCCAAAGCGGCCGCCTGTCAAATCCGACCCTCTGCGGGCCGGCGCGGCTCGCTAAAAAGCGGCGAAATAGGCTCTGCTGCTCAGGGGCTCTGTGACAAATCGGGCAATAAATAAATGTAAGTGCCCGTTATTAAATGTCTTTTTTTGCAGTTGTTGCCGCGAACAGCGCTGTCAGACACAGAGATGCAGAGATGCCCTTTTATGATCCACTGTGTTTATCGGATTATTTTTTTCTGCGGGGGGGGGGGGGGTTCGGGACAGGGGGAGGGGGGATGTAACCCCCCCCCGTCCACCGTGGGCCTCCCTTCATTAACTGCGCAGAGATGTGCGCTCGCAGTCAGGGTTCAAGTTTGCAGCGAAGATTGATAAGTCGGAACAGCGGTGGGCATTGAATCTTCGTTATTCATGCCTCCATTAACGCGTGGGGACATTACCGTATGTCAAACACGTTGAGATTTAGCCAATTTCCAATTTATAATTATTAATGACCCATGCTGCCACGTATTGCACTGTAATGGAGAAAACCTTGAAACAAAGTAAAACAAAATAAAAATTACAAATGTCCCTTTTGTGTGCAACCCACCATTTTGTTTTTTATCCTTTCTGTTCCGTCAATACGTGTATATTTTTCTTTAAGCGGAATTCACCTTCAAGTATTTCGAACGCGTGAGCACATTCCTGACACCACGGTTGTGTCCTCCGCTTCACCTGTGAATGGGCCAGCCCAACTGGTCACGTGTGAATGGGTGAGGCCAACCGGTCGACTGTGAATGGGTGAGGCCAACTGGTCGACGGTGAATGGGTGAGGCCAACTGGTCGACTGTGAATGGGTGAGACCAACTGGTCGACTGTGAATGGGTGAGGCCAACTGGTCGACTGTGAATGGGTGAGGCCAACCGGTCGACTGTGAATGGGTGAGGCCAACTGGTCGACTGTGAATGGGTGAGGCCAACCGGTCGACTGTGAATGGGCCAGCCCAACTGGTCACCTGTGAATGGGTGAGACCAACTGGTCGACTGTGAATGGGTGAGGCCAACCGGTCGACTGTGAATGGGTGAGCCCAACCGGTCTACTGTGAATGGGGCAGCCCAACTGGCAACGTGTGAATGGGCCAGGCGAGTGACAGTTGGTGCAAGGCAGTGGCGATGTACATTCACGCGCTGTAAGCAACCGCTGGCAGTTGCAATCGTTGCTCGTCACCTGAGAGCTTTGCTCTTTATTCATTCATTCATCAATTCGTTGCGAGTGTTTACCCAAGAAAGAGTATGGCCGCCCTAAAGTCGGTGCACGAACGTGGGGAGCTGTAGCGAAATGGTTGTCGCTCACGGCCAACACCAGCGACGATTATCTGAACCGGTTCTGGGCTTCCCCTAGGTCGACTCGGCCTCATTTGAGTACCTGGTGCATTGTGTAAAAATCGCCACTGGAGAGACAAAGGCGGGCGGGCGGGCGTGGTGCTGGCCACCTAGGCCCTCGTGTGCCATGCCGGCCTTCATAGGTGCTCGCTAATAGCACTTGCCCCAACAGTATGTTAAGGCTATATGGTGGATCTTTGTCTTTGGACACGAATATACTAACATACACTCGCTGCAGAACTGGGGGAGAACAAACAAATTCCACTCGCTCTCGATCTCTACAGAACACGGGGAGAACATGGAAACTCCACGCAGAAAGGTGCGCCTGGGTCGGGAATCAAACCCAGGGACGTCTTGCTGTTCGGCCACAAGCGTTACCACTTCGCTGTCACCCTGACGAGATTATAAATATATATTTTGCAACACCTCAATATCATTCAGGAATTTACAATTCCCCCCCCCCGCCTCCCTTACCCCCAAGAGCAATTATCTCGCACGCATTTCTCATAAATATGAAACAGGGGTCGTCTTACCTCGTTCACCATGAACATCAGCTGTGTCACCTCCACGCCGTTCTCGTGTTGGCAGAAGCAGTCCACTCCAGGCCTCCCGAACCTGTGCGGCCGTCGTCAAGGAGGAACTGAAAGAACGATGCCGTCGCGATCGAGACCGGGCGCAGCGTTCAACATCAAGGCACGGGCGGCGACAGGGGGCCGGCGGCGGCGTAGCTGTGGAGTGTGCAGGCGGTGCAACTGCACCGGGGTCCACAGGGGCCCAAGGGGTGGGCTGTGAAGAGGGAGGGGACGTTGGGCATGGGACCCCGTTGCCCGATAAGCACGGTTGGCTACGTACGGTGCGAAAGAGTTTCAACATACGTACATGCACTGCCCAGACGCAACACTGCCCATAGACTCAACACTGCCCATAGACTCAACACTGCCCATAGACTCAACACTGCCCATAGACTCAACACTGCCCATAGACTCAACACTGCCCATAGACTCAACACTGCCCATAGACTCAACACTGCCCATAGACTCAACACTGCCCATAGACTCAACACTGCCCATAGACTCAACACTGCCCAGACTTAACACTACCCATAGACTCAACACTGCCCATAGACTCAACACTGCCCATCGACTCAACACTGCCCATAGACTTAACACTGCCCATAGACTCAACACTGCCCATAGACTCAACACTGCCCAGACTTAACACTGCCCATAGACTCAACACTGCCCATAGACTTAACACTGCCCATAGACTCAACACTGCCCATAGACTCAACACTGCCCATAGACTCAACACTGCCCATAGACTCAACACTGCCCATAGACTCAACACTGCCCAGACTTAACACTGCCCATAGACTCAGCACTACCCATAGACTCAACACTGCCCATAGACTTAACACTGCCCATAGACTCAACACTGCCCATAGACTCAACACTGCCCATAGACTCAACACTGCCCATAGACTCAACACTGCCCATAGACTCAACACTCAGCGCAGAGGCCGGATAACTGGAAGAGCGATCCATGCTCCGCTGATCCCAAAAGAACCGAATCCCCGAATAACGGGACCACGAAGAACCGCAATGCTCCTACTGCTGCACGTTGTTCACGTGAAACAATAAATGGACGTCACGACACGCACAATTCAGCACGTGCAGCTTCACGGTAGCAGTGAAGGTGCACGTGGAGGTGCACGTGGCGCTCTAATCAGTGACTCGTGCACGATGCCTACGAACTTCGGGGGGGGGGGGTCCAATGATAGATGCAGAGGAACAGGACCCTGCGGGGTGGACTGGTAGGAACGAATAACCAAAGAATATAAACATAATGTATTGTTACACTTGTTAAGCCAGGAAAGCCCCACTGAATCAAAAGGTTTTTGTAGGGTCCTGCCAAGTGTTTGCAGTAGGGGGCGATGTTGATACACGGACGGACGGACGGACGATATAATCTATTGGTGGTCTGGTCCACTTCGTTCCTACCAGTATAAAGCGGGACCATGTGTTGATGCAAGCACAGCCGTCTTTGCCTCTCCAGTGCTGAGGATGCTTGACGCTTGGGTTCAAATCGCCTATCACCCCGGGTATGCAGAAGTATCTCTGACCGAGAATTAAACTTCGAATATGTAACGGGTTTAATTGGGCTCGGTACGATCACCAATGGCTGCACGAATACAGGAGCAGTGCACCTGATTTGCGAGCAATGCGTTTCTGGGTTGTACCTTTACCCTTGAAAGGGACCTTTGTATACTTATTACCCCAAATCCACCAAGACAGCTTATAATACAGATCGTATTTTACGTGGTTGCGCCGAGAGAGGTCTATTTGGGGATCCGTTGGGAGTAGCCGTGAGGTATGGCCATTACAGAGTCGCCCCGAGGCATCGCTTCATCTGTGCTTCATGCTATTTCTCTCTCGGACGTCACGCTGAAAGCAAGAGGCAAGCTGCGAATGGATAATTAACCCGCCCCGCCCCCTAAAAACAAATCTATAAACAAACACCAAAACACCTTCTACGCCAGGGGTGGGGAACGTCCGGCCCGCTGGCCGTGTAAGGCCCCAGCGAAATCATTTGGTGTGGCCCTGCCAAGGCAACCGCAGGGCGGGACTCGAAATTCAATAAATCTCGGAGCAAACCTGGAAAAGCAGTTGCGAGTAGCAACATCATCAATACCGGCTAACATCACACGCCTCGCCAAAGAGAAGCAGTTCCAGCCATCGCATTAGGGGCGAGTTAATTAAATGTTTGACCAAAAATAACAGGCGAATTTTTAAGTTAACATCCAAATGGCCCCACCCCTGTTCTACGCCCTCATCAGATTCCCCCAAGCCAAGCTGCATTGCCGGGCCCTGCGAGTGGCGAGCGGTACGAGAGGTTTTGCTTTAGGGGCCGCGAGCTGCAGCGTCCAAACGCTGCGCCGAGCTTCTTTGGCCTTCCCAGGATGTTGCGCTCTTCCACCTTCATCTACGCTCTCACAAGACCTGCACAGCCCTTGGGGATGCTGTACCTACGCGCAAGGCGTCCGGGCGCTCCGGTTTCTCCCCGCGTGTGAACACTCAGGAGTTGAATCTTCATTTGAATCTTGATTTGAGTACTCAGTAGTTTTTAGTTTTTATTTAACCAGGCAAGGCCCCACTCAGCTACACGGCTCCTGTTCAGAAGCGACCTGGCTATCACAAATGATAGCTCAACAAAGTGGTTATCACGTGGACATTTACAGCAGCTAAATGCTCTAAGCGTGTGATGTTGTTTCTAAATGTGGAGGGAAAAACTGGAGGACCCGAGAAAAATCCACGCGACCACAGGGAGAGAGAGACACCCAAACTCCAAATGTACAGCAGGCGTCAGTGTCGTGATCACACCCACGAACTCCTGCATACCGGGGCGAGGGAGTTAACATCTCGTCACCGCGGCTCCCAATTGGCCCATAACATCTTAGCAAATAGAGGACTGCAGAGCTTAGGCAATTGTTGGCTAGCGCCGGCTCGTCACCACGTGACTGTTGCTGCCGCCTTGTTATCCGCTCGTCCGTGGTTGCTCCTGGACGCCTCTCACTCCCTCTCTCTCCCGGCGACAGCAGAGCAGTGTCACAAGTTGACGTTATTTTGTGTAATAAAAAAAAATACCGAATAAAATCTATTATCTGAAGCGTGCCAGAGGGTCTGCACGACCCCAAGACGCAAATCAATTTGGGAATAACCGTGCGGAGCTTTTGAAAAAGGAAAAACAAATATACCCATCGTAAGATTGTGCTCATCGCCTCTCCATTACTCGCTGCCCCATTAACGGCGTCTCATCTAAATCCTAACCTCCCCCCCCACAGGCACCCAAAAAAGAAACCAGATCACCTCCGAATAAGAATAACTGCATCATCTATTGCAGCCTATAAAGGAGATGAATGATTTCATCAGCGATGAAAAACACAAGCAATGCTTGTCAACCCCCCCACCCCCTCCCCAGGGGTGTGTTGGGCTATATTCTGCGGCATTGTATCATTTTCATGGGTTTTGTGCACGCGCGTGTATATACCCGGCTTATTTATATTTCGAAATTATATATATATATGTGTGTGTGTGTGTGCACGACGATAATTATAACAATGCGAACGGCAAAGCTCTTGGGGACTGAACCCCGTGGCAATCGGGTGCCGGGTCGTTCCATCTCGAGCCGCGCACTTCGCTCGCGAGCATCGGCGCGCTCCAATTTAAAGAGACCCCCCCCCCCGTACCACCACCACCATCATCACCATCATCATCACCATCATCATCACCATCACCGTCGTCGTTCCTCGGCAACGCAATCCCATCGTTCTCCGTGCGCACCCCGCGCGCGTTCAGAACAATGCGTAAATGTCTCATTTATAGTCTTGCACATGAGACACTCTCCCGCGAGACTAATTGCCAAGCTGGTGTGAAGAAATGAGAAGAGGTTTTACCCTTTCTGGCAATAAAACAAGCGGGCGTCAAGACGTTGAAACACCAAATAGATACCTTCTTGCAAAGAATCAAGGCTCCATTAAGCACACGTGCTGGTGGTGAAGATTGAAACAAACATGCTCTGAAATGAGATGCATTGTCTTTGAAACTGATTGGCCTACACCAGAGACAGACTCGTGGCCCTAGTCTCACCAGTGGCAGACCGGAGAACGCCAAAAGGTCTGGGATAAAAAGGTCTCATGATGCAAAGCTGCTGTTTTTGTTTTATGGACGCATGTACCGTGCACCGTCTTGAACAGGAATATTTTACTTATATATTTTTTTTAACAATGATTCGAAATTTATATTTAAACAGCGCTCAAACCCAACTGTTACTTTCCAGGCCGGTATTGGTTTTTGTTTCGTTGTTTCCACTGCCCGTTAAACCTTCCCGCTGTGAGAATCAAGAGAGAGAGGGAAAACGAGACGGGACCGTGGTGGTTTCTCCTGGGGATATTGAATAAGGCCACCACCACCCCCTCCCCGCACCCCGGGCTAACGGGCACGAGCTTGAAGATTTAACACCAAAGGAAGAACAATCATGCATGCACACACGCACACAAAGACAAAAATCCCCCCTATAGCCTTAACAGATTGTAGGAGCAAGTGCTGTTAGCGAGCACCTATGAAGGCCGGAACGGTACACGAAGGGGTGGGTGGCCAGCACCACGCCCGACCGCCTTTGTCTCCCTAGTGACGATGTTTACACACCGCACCAGGTACTCATTTGAGGCTGAGTCGACCTAGGGGAGGCCCAGGACCAGTTCAGATAATCGTCACCAGTGTTGGCGGTGAGCGGGAATCGAACCTTGGTCGCCGAGTTCGTAGCGCAGCATAGCGCTAACCGCTACACTACCGCTCCCCCGCACACACACACACACGCACAAACACACACGCACAAACACGCATACACACACGGGTTCTGTAATGTTGAAGGGAAGCAGCGGATCGTCATTCTGTCTGGTGTCTACCTTTTCCACTGCAGACCAAACCCGGACACGTGTCTCAGCCAACACGAGGGTTTGTCACTGACACCGCACACCGCGCGGTGGGTGGGGGGGAACGAAAAACAAGCGCCCCATGGTAGCTAGGAGATGTTAACTACCTCGCCTGGTATACAGGAGGTTGTGGATTAGATCCCGACCCTGACGCCTGTTGTATATTTGGAGTTTTCGTTGTCTCTCTCTCTCTCTCCCATTATCACGGTGGCTAGGAGATGTTAACTACCTCGCCTGGTATACAGGAGGTTGTGGATTAGATCCCGACCCTGACGCCTGTTGTATATTTGGAGTTTGCGTTGTCTCTCTCTCTCTCTCCCATCATCACGGTGGCTAGGAGATGTTAACTACCTAGCCTGGTATACAGGAGGTCGTGGGTTCGATCGCGACACCTGACGCCTGCGTCACTCTCTTTCTCTCTCCGTAGTCGCGTGGATTTTTTTCCGGGTCCTCCGGTTTTTCCCCTCCACGTTTAGAATCGACGTGCTGTTCGAGCGTCTGGCTGCTGCTGCTAGAAATGTCCACGTGATGATCGGCCACTTCGTTGAGCTACGATTTGTGGCCAGGTCGATTTTCAAAAAGAGGCATACAACTAATTGGGCCTTACCTGGTAAAAACGAAAAAAAAAACATCGTAAGTTAATCATTTCTAATCATGACAACACAGGCAATTACTGTCCAAAAGGGTAATTATCTCTGTTGTTGATTGGCAACATTTTCTGCCGAGTCTGCGATCAGCGCAGTTAGGCAACTCCATCCTCAGCCTAACGGTGCGAAGATTGATTTAATTAGGGTTTTTTTTGCTTTTGCAGTGTCGGTGACCTGGGGTCACTCTCGCAAATGAGACTCCCTCTATCCCGATCTCTTGATTTCTCACCCTGGCTAAGCGTGATCAACGGGGAACAACTCGAATCTCAACGCTGCCTGTAATCCCGCTAAGACCTGGCTCACACGACGCACGCGCTCGCATTTTCAAGCAGTTTTTGTCTTTTTGTGTCGCATCGCATTTCAACGAGAGGCCCACTGCAGAGCGGACGACGCAGGGCGCGGGGACGCAGAAACCCCACGTGACACAAGACCCGAACGAACTCTGCGCTCCTGGGTTTAGAGGAGGCAGCGTGGGGGTGTGATTGGGCTCACGGGCGCCTGTGAGCAGGCTACGTTGTAGCTTTCCATGGGGAGGGGAAGATAAGGGAGGGAGAACGTGCATGAGGGGTTCAAGGGAACGAGAAGGAGGGAGGGAGGAGAGGAGAAGGAAGGAGGAGGGGTGGGGTAAAGGAGTGTTCTTACCACAGTGCACCAGCGGTCCCGTAACCTATGAACCGCTGGTGGTGTCCGCATGGCCATGGGGGAAGCGCTCCGTGCAACCGTTGCAGACACTGCGATTTGGAAGTAGTTTTCACTCAAAGTGTAGTAGCTCCTCACAGCCATACTTGCCGTTGGGTCAGACCGCTCGGGCAGTTTCACACGGCAGGATTCTCCCGAGCTAGCCGCCCCGACGAAGCTCAAAGCAGTCGGAGGGGAAACATCGTCGCGCGACGATTCAGTTCAGTCGCGAAAAGTCTTAAAGCCCCCGGTGAGGAGGGGCTTCATCGATCACAATGTGATCATCACATCGGAACGGGACGATCCGTGATGTGTTAGTAAACGTGACCGGCTTGTCGGGTGGCGGGAGGGTTAAATGCCAAAAAAATTGGCACAATAACGACCGCCACGCGGACTAGTCCGTCCAGAAACATGGCTCGTCCTGAGTAGTTTTAACGACAAACAATTTAAAAACAGGATAGTTTCAGTCGTGAAAAACATGTTGCTGGTGCATAGTGGTCCGCGATACAATGTTAGGGGTTCACAATGGGACTGCGGGTCTGGAAATGTTGGGAACCACTGTCTTAGACCATATTGACTATAAATTGTCACGATGCGTGGCTTTTATAGCCGCGTGCATTTGTCTGCCTGCCTAAGGGCAGTGTTTCTGGCCCATTTTATTTAATAACCTATAAAAAAAAGGCATTTTATTCTGTGTAAACAAGTGTAGTTACACGGGCTCTATCACACGGTGGTCCTTGATGGGGAAAAAAAAGATAATATACAAAACTAAGCCAAACCAAGTGCAATGATGGGACGGCTTCGTGTGGGCTGAACCTATGAGAAAGTAAAATAGCCAGGAGGAGATCCAGGCAAGGAGGCAAAACACGCGTGCGTCAGCCGTCGGAATAACCGACGATGAACACGGGGGGCGAGCGGTCGAAGAAACGCTGAGCCGAGCACCAATGAGCATGCACGGGGGGGGGGGGGGGCAATGACGGAGCAACGGAGCGGAGCGAGAGTCCATCCAGGGCAGGTACTGAAGGAGAGCGGAGGGGAAGGGCTGTTTCAGAAAAAAAAAATGATCGGGGGGAAAAAAAGCAGGAAACAACGTTGTGTGCCTTAATTAAATGTAGATTTAAACTCGTTTCTTGAGAACTGCTTTAAGTGTTTAGTTTGTTGGACTCCCCCCCCACCCGCACCTCGGATTATCACGGCCGGCTACGTACGGTGCGAAAAAAGTTCAGCATAATACATAATAGAGGTTTTATTGGGGGTAAGATCGCGTAAATATGAATGTGTCGTTAAACCCGCCACCACCCGACACAGCCAATGAGTAAGGCTTGTCACGTAAACAAAACATGACAATTAGTTACTAGTAAACCCACAACATTAACAATTCTGGCTGTCACCTGATAAAGTTGGTTGTAATTAATGGCGAAACGTCGTACTCCAATTTTAAATGTTGTGGGTTTACTCTCCAACGCACCGGTGGTGTTTAACCAGTAACGAATTGGCACGTTTTGTATAATTGGCTGTGTCGGGTGGTAGCGGCTTTAACGACACATTTATATTTCCGCAAACTAACCAAGCAAAACAACTCAATCACGGTTACTATCGGTCGCGAGAGCCCACCCGTTCAATACATACGTACTATTTGAATCGTTTGCAGCCAGTGTAAATCGCCTGTGTCGTAATGAAAGACGTCGAGCCTCACGAAGAACACAGAACGAGCGCAAGGCAAGCGTGGGGAGTCGCGCGCGTGGAATTGCAGCGAGCGACAGAAAGCAGAGCACGTGGACCGGATAACTCGCGCAAGGCTACGGACGGCGTCATTGACCGTCGTCAATCCAAGTTGGCCCGGGCAGGACGCGTCGCTCGAAGGTCAAGGCCGGTGATGGCAAGCGCAGTGATGGGGGCAGGCCGTGCGTTCTGCGAGAGCGCGGCCGACGAGATGAGAGCCCGCACAGTTGGTTATGGTGTGTGGAGAGAGGCCTTCATCGAGCAGCAGATAGACCACGGCTGCCGCTGATGACGACAACGTGGCTTAGGTTGAGAGCAAATCACAATCGCGTAGCAACATTATAACTGTCTTCTTGGTTCTTTCGGTAAAGTCACGTAGAATGGAAATAATAAAATAATAAAAATAAAACATAATAAAATAATAAAAATAAAACATAATAAAATAATTATTTTATTATTTTTATTATTACTATTTTTATTATTAATAATAAAAATAAAACATAATAAAATAATTATAAACCAAGAAGATGAATCCCTGCAGTCACGAAAGCTTTAAATCGAAATTATAACTGTCATGTAACATTACCGTAATTTTTATGATATGTCTGCATTGCTCCGAGGAGCTGCACCATACAGGTTATTGGCAGTAAGAAAATCACACAAAAGGCTCGCCACTCGCTGGATGGAAGCAGTCAGCTGCAGCGTCTCCCACATATCTCCTCTTGGCGGCAGTGCATTAAATGTCGCGTGTAACATCGGAGCAGGCGAAGCGTCCAATCAAACGGTCCCCAGCAGCTCCATCGGAGAGATTGAAAACGCGAGCTTCGCACAGAGCATGGACAGAAAGTAAAAACGCCGCGGCGCAAACTTCCCACGGGTCCTGGACGCCAGCCAGCCAGTCGATGCGAGGTCTCCCCGCCGTCTGCCACGCGAGCGGCGCTCCGCACGGTCACAGAGCTCGTTGCCCAAAAACTGCCGGACGGGCGATAGGGTACGGTGCGAAAAAAAACGAAGTTCAACATACGTGCGTGCGTGCGTGCAGCAGTGGGTTTGATAAAGGGCTGCGTGCGAAATTCCATGCCGATGATAGACTCGGTCAACCCCCGACCCGGAGTTGAACTTTGACACCTCCTGAGTGCGATACAACAGTGGGGGGTTCTCAACCAGGGGTTGGAGGAGGAGGGGGGGGCTATGTGAGGTGACTTGTAAATGTGCGAAACTATATCGTGCACGAGACCAATTGGTGAATAATTGTGTCGCGTGAATCTGCCAAGAAAAAAAAACAGCTACGACAAAATGTAAATCCATATGATTGCCTGCAACGATATCAAGACCTTTTCTAGAATCATTGATCATCAACAACGTTGGTTTCCAAGGGTAACCGGCGGGCGTGAACAGATTACGGCTCGCATTTCACAGCGTCCGTTGAAAAATGTTTTTATTGGCTTGCAGTTACTCAGCTAAGTTAGGATATCTCACAAAAATGGACAATCGGCTACAATATTTGATGCGCCTCCACCACACCTCCAATTGGCACGGTTGGCCACGTACGGTGCGAAAAAAGTTCAACGATCACTAACACAGATAAGCGTGTTGGGTCAGGCAAGGCGGTGGTGGTGGGGGGGGGGTTACCCGGTTGAAACAAAATGCAACGAACGGGGTCACAGGAGGCAACACAAGGGGGCTGAGAAGCGACTGCTTTAGATGACGACACGACAGAGGCCGATTTGACCAGGTGGGCCGGTGGGAGGGGCGCCGCTGTTTCGCACTCGCATCATCATCATCCGTCAAGCCGGGCTCGCAGCGAGGAGGAGGAGGCTGATCTTCCCCGGGAGGCCCAAAAACACTGCTGGCCGTGATGAGCCACCTAAGACCGAACGGAGGCCACGGAAGATGGGGAGGATGGGTGGCCATGCGTCACCGTCCGGTCGCCCCAGGGACGAGGGCAGGCAGGCAGTTTCGGCGATGAGTCAGACGAGGGGAAGGCGATGACGGAGACGACGGTGATGATGATGGAGACCCCCCCCCCCCAATCATCATCGTCGTCTACGCCACCATCATCATAAGATGGGGCCCCAAAATTTGACGCGAGCACAGGGCCTCGGATGAGCCCATTGTGAGGCTGAGTGGCAGCACGAGGCTGTGTTTGAGGCTCCCGGGGAAGATCGGAGCCCTCTCCTCGATGCGAGCCCGGCTTGACGGATGACCCTGAGTGATGTCATACAGCACAGGGTCCAAGATTTTTTTGAAATCGTCCCAAAAAACTGAAACATATGAAGACACTGATGATGGTAGCGGTGGTGATGATTAACCGTACTGACTTTCAGAGCTAAATCATGCCACTGTATACGTGTGTTGGGCTGGGAAAAGGCATTCCCTTTGATGAAATGTTCTCTTTGAACATCAGCGTTCGGTGGCATAAGGGTTTAAACATCGGCTGCCCACCTCTTAATCAGCAGGGCTTGGACAATCATGCCCAACAAATGTTGCGCAAAAAAACACTACTCAGATTAATGTGCCGTGGCTCATTTTATTTTCCAAAGAATAAAAAGATATTTTTATATTCCTGACAAATCATATTTCGGAAACCCATATTCCTGTTTGTCGCTGGGGGGGTAGTGGGGGGTGGGGGTGTGGGGGGGAGTGGGGGGCGGTGTAAACAATCACAGCTCACGAAGTGGGGCAATGGATTCAGCATTCACGTCGAGTGCCCACCCACCATCACCACCCAGGCGATGAGAATGGACACTTTGTCACCGCGAGGTTTGTTTCAGGGCTGTTGAATGTCTTCCTTTGCGAGAGTGAGTTGTATGGTTTACGTGATGCACTTCCGACAGAGGAGCATGGCTGTCGTGCATCATTATTGTGTCACGTCTTCTCGCCCAGGGATAATTGAGAGAGAGAGAAAGAGAGAGACAGACTCCCCAGTCAACTTTTGAGAGTCAGAACTCATATATATTCGCAGGATATTCTCAAGGGAGTTCATAAATCCACAACCCCACCGCGAGACAAAGAGAGACGCTCATGATGAGGATTGTGTTCGGCCCAATGAAGAACAAACGATACCAAAATCATACCCAAAAATGCAATTAAAATCGTACCAAAAAAACTGAAACATATAATGACACTGATGATGATGATGGTGGTGGTGACGATTGGCCGTACTGACCTTCAAAGCTAAATCATGCCGCTGAATACATATTTTTTGTTGGGAAAAGGCATTTTCTTTGATGAAATGTTCTCTTTGAACATCACCGTTTAAACATCGGCTGCCCACCTCCTAATCAGCAAGGCTTTGCCAATTGTGCCCAACCATTATTTTGAAAAAAATCTATTAAATGCATTCATTAATAACTGCCGCCTTTAAAAAGGAACAAAGTAACGAGTCTACTTTTTTGGAAATCCCTTCTCAGTGCGAAGATCTGGTTGTCAGTCCAAAACAAAATTAAGTGAGCCGACATTTAAATGCTGTGTTTTTATTTTTAAACCCAAAACTTGCTTTTGATAAAATGAAAAAAAAGGATTTCTCAGCTAAATTAATCTGAAGCCGACTGAATGACCGCCGTTGCATGGCCTCCATGTTGTCAGTGATTGCATCATCATCGTCATCATCAGCAGTGGCAGCAGCAGCCATGTTCTATCCATTGCTGGATGAAGGCCTCCCCAGGCCGCCACGGGCTCTCACAATCCTGCGATATGAAAAAACCGCTCCATCTCACTGGCGGACGCCATTCCGTTCAGGTACGATCCCTCCCTTTGCTGCCATTCCGTTACTATTCATAACCGGCGGGCGTTTTGCCTTCGTGCCGTGGCGAATATCCTGGCAAAACCCTCTTGGTTTTCTCAACCGCTTGTTCGTCGTCTCTCGATGTAATTCCAAGCGTGCATCTCACCAAGTGATTGTTGTTCTTTTTTTGCATCTGTCTGGATGGCTGTACGCCAGTTAAAAATAAGTATATTCCACGCGAGCTTAAGGTGAATCAATCCCAAGCACTGAGTAAGTGGGCCTTTAAATCCCCAGCCACCAACGCAAATATTTTACAAGCTAACAACAACAACAATCAATTTAACAGGCTTTCGCGACCAATAAAATCCATAATAGTTTTTTTTGGGTGAGATCGCGTAAATATATAAATGTTTCGTTCAACCCTCCACCACCCAATACAGCCAATTAGTAAGGTTTGTGACGTGAACAGAACACTCCACAACTGGTGTGCTGTGCTAATAACGAATTGGCATGTTCTGTTTACGTGACAAACCTTACTAATTGGCTGTGTCGGGTGGTGGCGGGTTTAACGATGCATTTATATATTTACGCGATCTCACCCCAAAAAAACTGTGATAGATTATATTGGTCGCGAAAGCCTGTTAAATTGATTGTTGTTGTTGTTGTTAGCTTGTAAAATATTTGCGTTGGTGGCTGGGGATTTATTGTCCACTTACTCAGTGCTTTGGATTAATTCGCCTTAAGCTCGCGTGGAATATAAATGTTTTTTAAATCCAAAAAACCTGTGTTATGAACAACAGCAACCGCTATTTACCACGAAGTGGCAGTGACGTCCGCACGGCGCTTGTGCCAGCAAAAACAACCCCCTACCTCCTTGGTGGTGCCGAACGGTGACGCTGTGGTGGTTGTGAACAACGCCATGGGGGGAACGGCCAATTCCAATCGGCTACACCCCTCATGGCGCTTGTGACCACCACAGCAGCCAAATGGGGGCTCTGGATGGGTGCGAGGGGCTGGCAACACTCCACCTTCAATTCCACTACCGCTGAACTACATGCAAAATTACAAACGAAAATCCCTCACTCACACACACACACGCTCGTTATTGTAAGTGCAAATGTAGCTGAGAAACACCCGGGCTGCTTGCCTGCTGCTGGCCCTTGGCAGGCAAAGCTCTCACGTGTTAGTTTGGGTTTTTAAATTCACCAAAAGGACAGGCCGTCCCGTCCCCCAACGGGGCCTCCATCTGGTTAAATAAAGGCGCAGATACGTCAGGACGCTGCTACCCTCGTGTAACGGTCAGCACGCTTGCAACACAGAGTTCACCGATTCGAACTCCCGTCGTGGCGTTTACAAGAACGGTTTATTAAACACCCCCACACCCACCCTGCCCACCTCCCGCCCCCGCCTCCGTCCATCCACGGTCAGTCGATGGGCAGGTCGCACACGGTGGGGTAAAGCATGGGTGTTTACAGCGCGCACAGGACGTACAGCCAAGCGTGGAGGAGCAGGCCAAGCATCTGTTCGACGGACCTCCCCGAGCAGCTCGCCTTGACGGAGGACCTTCCTTCAGCGGCGGCGTGAGCGGGGCATATTGCGGGGGCTGCGCCTTTACCTCCCGCTCAATGAACCCGTCACCTGTTACGGCGTGGGGGGGGGGGTGCTCTGTGTGCAACGCGGCAGCGAAATCCGAATTGCGTTCCCCGCAATGAACGTTCACGTGGCCACCGGCGGTTACCACCGCCGCAGTCTCCCCACAGGAGCCCCTCTTCAGAGGCACTGCACTGGCAAAGCCTCAATCTTCCAGCCGCCTTAGCGGAGCGAGCGAGCGGGTTCACGCGAAAGGTGAGCCAGAGCGGCCGGTCCCCCGCAGGGCACCTCGACAGGCACAGCAGTGGATGAGGACGGCTCACGGAAAGCTCGCTTGCCAAAGCACAGATGTTATGAGTCAACGCAACACGAGCCAGTGGTCAACAAGAATGATACATAATTACACTGCACCTGTATTCATATTCAAACATGTTTCAGGGGGGTGGGGGGAGGAGGGAGGAGGAGGCGGACGCACGCTACGCTGTGATCCCAGGCCACGGCTAACATCAGTGGGGCGTTATGTTCTGAACCTCGTGCTGGGGTTATTAGGAGTTCTCTAACAGTACCGTACTTGCCGTACGTGACATGACAGTCAAACCCCCCCACCCTCCCCCCTATAGGAGTCATAAATGATGTTTGGGTCAGATCGCCAATTTTGTGTTGTACACCCTCCTCCACCTGGCAGTGCACTGTTGAATCTGTCTGGATTGCTTTCCGCTGTAGCGACAGTGTGCGAAAGTGTTCAAAAAATCTATGTAATGCGTTTGTTCACGTGCCAACTTTATTGGGCTGTGAAGGGTGGGGGGATGGCGGGCGACATTATAAACTATTTAAAATTATTAACTATTTTTTTTTATTTTACAAGGTAAGGCCCACTGAGCTATACAGCACTTTTTCAGAAGCGACCTGCCCACAAATGATAGCTCAACGAAGTGGCTTATCGCGTGGACATGCATATCAGCCAAATGCTCTAAATGCATGTTGATTTTAAATGTGGGGGGGGGACCGGAGGACCCGGAGAAAAATCCATGTAACCACGGGGAGAGAGACACGCAAGCTGCAGATATACAGCAGGCGTCAGGGTCGAACCCACGACCTGCTGCATACCAGGCAAGGTAGTTAACATCTCCTAGCCACCGTGATGGTGATGAGAGAGAAACACGCAAACTCCAAATATATACAGCATGCATCAGGGTCGGGATCGAACCCACGACCTCCTGTATCCCAGGCGAGGTAGTTAACATCTCCTAGCCACCGCGGCACCCAATTCCAATGACACAGCATTGGCCTTGTACTTAAGCGGCGAATCTTACCTGAACAATCACTTTAGAATCGTAACATCCGTCGATTCTAAAGTGTGTTGTTCTACCAGCCCTTTGAAGAAATGAAGTTTAACCAGCAAATTACCACGACGGAATACTTTTAAAATAAATCATTAGTTTTAAAAGCTTCTTCATCAGCGGCGCGTCATTTACTTCGCAACGTGATTAATGGCTACACGAGTGAGCGAGCGATCCGCTGATACACTCATGCAGTGGATATTAATCTAGCACCATCGGCAATCTGTTTGTAAAACCGGCAGCAGTCGCCAGATTTCTCGCCTAAATGAGAGGGCAAAGGTCATAACTCCCGCATGGACATTGTTAATGGCTTGCTAATTGGTAAACCTTCCCAATCTATGTCCGACAAATCCACTCTGCCGTATCATTCAAATTTGAACGAAAGGCATTTTTATTCATCCAGGCATACCCTGAAAGATAGGTCCTCACTTTTTGTACATTGGGCCGATTGATATAGCAATGAGTCGTAACGTTATGGCCACTCCACCACGGCCGCCCTCCCTGTGAAGGTTTCCTGGCCTGGTTGGGAAGTTGGTGATTGTGTGCGCTGGGATGTGTGGTGGACCTCATGGACTCGTTACAACAACATTTTCTTGTTGTTGTTTGTGTGTGTTGCTGCTTTTGTTTTGGTGTCATTTTCTTAATTTGTTTACTCTTTAGATTTTGCCTGGTAGTCGTGGTCATACATGGGATTTTGTCCTCCTATATAATTCACGGACAGCGTTATGGGATGCTATCAGCATGAATAACGCTACACAAAATGTAAGTATCATTATTATGATTACGATTATTCGAGGAAGTACTGAGCTGGCGTTTCCCTCCACGGTTATAGTTGTCGAAGCATGGAAGCTTCTGCCGTGTTTTACCAGTTGCGTGTGTAACCGCCCCGCCCTATCCATCTCCTCCCATGATCGTTACGAGGGGACAGGCCGGTTAACAAGTAAAAACAACAACAATAATAGTAGATGATTTAAAGCTTTCGTGACTGCAGGGATTCATCTTCTTGGTTCTTTCGGTAAAGTCACGTAGAAGGGACATGTTCTTCACCTGAGGACGGCTGCTTGCGTTGCGGCCGAAACGTCGTGAGAATTGTATTTTATTATGTTTTATTTGTATTGTTTTATTATGTCCCTTCTACGTGACTTTACCGAAAGAACCAAGAAGATGAATCCCTGCAGTCACGAAAACTTTAACTCGAAATTTAACCACCTCACTGCTCAACCCTGGTATTGTGTCCACCAGAATCTCTACTGATGGGCGTGGCCTACCGTGCACTCACGTGACTCAATGGGTCCAATCCATGGTCATTATTACTTTCATTCACAATCATACTTGTGGTTCATTTACATGAAGTTCACATCGGCTGCACGTGCAGCCAACAAATATCTTCAATCTCTGACAGGGAACTCGCTATGCATGTGGTAAGGGCCAATTCCAAACAGCAGCTTCACAATGGCCCTCGGGAATTAAACAAAAAACCAAACCGATGCAGCGGATGTCGGCCACTTTAAATAATGAAGTAACGAGCATCGTAACGGAGGGTGCACTGCAACTGGAGAAAAAGAACTACGGGAAACAAATACTGTGAAACGAGATTTATTTTTGATCCATAATAGTGTTTTGTTTGCTGGGTTAGATCGCGTAAATATGAATGTGCCGTTAAACCCTCCACCACCACCCGACACAGCCAACCAGTGAGCTTTGTCACGTAAACAAAACGTGCCAATTCGTTACTGGGTCAGCACACCGCTTGTGTGTTGGAGAGTAAACCCACTCCAACATTCACAATTCGAGCACTGTGACATTTCGCGATAATTACAACAATCAGCATCATCAGGCGACAGCCAAAGTTGTGGATACATCCTCCTCTTGGTTCGGTCTTAAATAGAGCGGATAAATGTGATGTCATCACCTGTGAGCCAATCAGGTGCTAGGACCAGAGGGGGGGGGGGCAGGGGGGCGTTAATGTATTAATATATTTATTTTTACATATACAGTGACTCCTCTACTTACGAACATTCGACTTACGAACTTTAAGAGATGCGAACAAACATGTCCGTATGTCCAGTGGCAGCTGTTTGGACCGAGAGTCGTAATTTCAACGGCCATTCAATAGGCGACCGGTAGTGTCATCTAAATCTGCAGAACGTGAAGAACCGGTGGCATCTACACCTACAGAAATTGCTTTGCCCATTTAAAAACCAGTCATCGGTAAACATTCTTAAAACGTAATTCTCATCAGGCCAACGTGGGTGTAAACCAGTCCAGTATCCAAATATGTATCCTCCAATCTGTCTCTGACCTCTCTATTTGTATGCAATGCAGAAGGGCCATTTCCCGAGACGTTGACTATTACAGTATATATATTGTTCGTTTTACGGCCAAAGTGTGTTTTGATGAATGCATTGGATTTTTATTTCGCACACATATAATTGGTTTAGGTTATTTATATGTGCCATTAATCTCAAGATCGTATGCGAGTAAAACGTTTACAAGCTAGCTTCGTACAGTTGACGATCATTCTCGCTAAAGGTGATTTGCCACGCAGATCTAATAATACTCGGCACTTCCCCGTCCCCCCGTCCCATCCGGGGATGCTATATGAAATAAAATAAGAACTCAAACATTTACAGGATGGTCATATCAACTGGGTGTCGCTTTGACCTTTAACTCTGCACTTCCCCGCCCCACAAATCACCGCCTGGGATTAATAATTTTGGCGTATTCAATCCACTGAGTGGGGCGATAAATTTCGAGACGCCACTTTTGCACGCAAACACTGGTCAGGACACGGAATGGACTTGCGGTCTGGGTCCAATTGTGTTCCATCTCACAGGGTGGCGTGGCGGTTGAACCCGATGGTGCAGTTCGCAATAGATTGTTTTTCGGTGCAAGATCGCGTTCAGTAAAAATGTGTGTTGGCAAAACCCTCCTCCACCCGACACGCAGGCAGTCAACAAAGTTGCCGTGTGAAGAAAATGCGCCGATTTGTTATTGTGTCGGCACACCCAGTTGTGTCGTTGGGAGCGCGGCTTTGACGACCTGGGCTCAACGTTCCGCTGGTAGTTGCAGCCAGCGTCATCGGGCTGTTGCCATGAATCTTAAAACGTCGTGTCCCCTACGTGGACAAAAACACACACTGGGCAGCGTGGTGAAGTATGATCAATTAACCCCCCCCACCACCACCCCCCTCCAAGACCTGCACAGCCGTAGGTGTTGTACCCTCCCGGGTCGCTCCGGTTTCCTCCCCGCATGTAAATACTCATTCATTTGCTTGAGAACATCTTAATATGTAGAGGACCGCTGAGCTTGGGCAATTGCTGGTAGCGCCAGTTCGCCGCATGGCTGCCGCCTTACAGCTTGGTCTGCGGTTCCTCAGCGACTGTGAGATGCAATTCGTATTTACGACGCGATATATAAAACGAAAGCATTATTGTTATTATTAACTATATATCAATGTCCTTGGTTTGCTTTAAAACCATGCGTATCATAATATTGGGAACAATGAAAATCTGGCCAACAAATTGGGGGTTTGGGGCGCGATGGTGGTAAGATGTTAACTATCTCGCCTGGTATGCAGGAGGTCGTGGAATCAGCATGCGTTTGTCGTATTTGGCTGCCATACATTTTCCACGTGACAAGCCACTTTGACGAGCTGTCATTTGTGGCCAGGTTGCTTTTGCAAAAGACCGATGTAGCTCAGTGGGCCTTACGAGGTCAGCAAGGTATTGTGGTTCATTTATAGTGGCAGGCCAGCCCCTGTCATTGAGCTTCCTCTGGGCTATGAGAGGCTCTGGATGCCTGCCCCCCCACCTCCCCCAACACCCCCGCCCCCACGCAAAAAAAAAAACACATCACCTACGAATAAGAATAACTGCAGCATCTATTGCAACCGATAAAGGAGATTAATCATTTAAGCAGCGATGAAAAACACAAACTAGCAGTGGATAGACCACGGACTCACGATGACGACGATGATGATGGTGTGGTCCGGTCGATAGCCCTGGCGAGGACCTCCGCAGTGGCTGGACGGCCCCCCCTGCGGAGCCGACGGGCCGATTGATTCCCCGTGGCCTGAGTCTCACCGCAGCTACGTGTGCCAGTGTGGTTACGAGAGAGGCCCCACGTCGGCACGCTGACGTTTGAGCTGCCTGCTCCAGGTGGCCGTGTCCATCTCGAACATTCGCGTTGAGCGCAGAGGTTTGAAATTCCACAGGCTTAACCAGGACAACGGGCACATTTTCACTTCGAAGCAAAATGATGCTGTTGCTGTTGCGAAGAAAACTCAACGCATTCGTCGGTAACTCTGTGTGGCCTTCAAAGAAAAGTTAAATATATAATAGGCGACGTTTTAGGCGATGACACTTCTTCATAGCACGTGCGTAGAGGTGCCTGAAAGACATCCACTCTGTCTCTCTGCACTTTCTATCTGTGCGCTTTGAAGACGGTCCACTGCCTGGGATGACATCTTCAATATATATTATTTTACATTCTAAGGCAGTGTAATTCATTATGAATGTGCCCTCTAAATCGTGGAGCATAAGGCCACACAAGACCACGCCATGCCAGACGGTCTATAGCAGCTTTCTCTGCTTCACCCCAGGACAGGCTCCCATGGTCTTTCGTTGGTTTTGAAAATATGTCCTTGTTGCAGTTTCCACGACAATTCAGTTTTTTATTTTCGCGGTGGGGTTGTGAGCTCCACGCCCAAACCTCAACCTGGAGGACCAGGGCTTGTCCATTTCGTCTGCCCTCTACCCTTTGACCAGTCCGGCATGGCTGGACCTGCTGGGAGCCTAAGGCTCCCGTCGGCTTTGCTCTCTGGGTTATGGAGACACAACAAACTGCTCCACCACGACAAGGCGACAACCCATGGGATGAGCTTTCTAAATCGTACGGTTCCACTAATCCACGCCACGTCTCATTAATCACCCCGGCCAACGGTGGCGGCTGCGACGGCTTCAGCAACATATTTATAGAAAAAGAATAAAACAGTTCCAAGAAAGAATCTCTCTCATAATTCAATTAAATCCTTACGTTCAGATGATCGCATGCGAAAAGGATTGAGAAGGCACTTTATGCGGGCATTAACCAAATAATACGACTATCTGTCACGAAGCCACCGCGTTTGCCTTCACAGAGGACAGAACCTGACAGGAGCGATTTAACATTTCTTATTGATGTCTTAGCTCAAGGCTTACACGCGCAAAAAAATATATAATAATAAAGGGGATCCATCGCCAGTGGGCTCGCAAGGAAATGAGACGCGTTTGTCCATTACCTTACGAGATAACAGAGCCAACCCATTTCTTTTTTCAAATCTAATTTAGCTTTGCACGATTTCGATATATCACGGCCCCTTGATTTCGACCCACAAAATCAGCGTCACCGTGTTATGGTTGTATAGGGCACGACTCAATACAAGATAATGGTGCAGCCCTGCCGTTGCATGCTCACGCCACACTCCAGAGAATCCCTCCAGAGGGTATTTGGCCTACTCTTCCATGGTAGCTGCCCTCTAGAGATCCCTTTTAGAGAGTATTTGGCCTACTCTTCCACAGTAGCCAGACACCTCGGAAGACGGTGGGAGTACACAGACTTTGCCCCACGATACGCATAACCTGCCAATCCGACTGCATTGTACCAATCCATTCGCTGCTTCGTGTGTTCAAAGTGAATGTGTTTAAATCACATGTAGCTCGCGATGCCATAGAACCTCAACCACCATCCGTGCAATGCTCATGTCTCCTGGTGGTTCTCTGCAAACAAACATCCTAAGCCAGGATTTCAGATCTGCAGTGTTTAATTCGTACAGGAAATCTATTTTCGTTTTAAACCACAACATTTTTAGCCATGCCATCCATTCCCCCTCTCATTATCACATTCTTATTTTACCGTGAACTAGTCACACAAAAGCCTCGCAAATATTTATACAGAGAATAATCCTACGCTGCGGTTTATCTGAAATGCCAACGGGGCGGGGCGGGGGTTTGGGGGAACACATGCTTCTGACATGTTGTCAGCCTCATAATTATATGTTAAATAGCAGGCTAATATTACCATCTCACAAGCAATGGATATGCATTACAACAACAGTGGCAGCAATGGGGCCCTCTCTAGCCGGGCATGTTTTGACTGATTTCGCACAAAGGGTGACTTTCACGCCGATTATGTACATGGCTCTCAATTCCCCCATCACTCACTCTCCGCTTTCCCTCCGTTGCCATATCGGTGTACAGATTACTGAGCAATCGATTGTGGGGAGGCTGGGGGGTGGAGTGTTTGTTCCTCAATTTCGCGTGCGTCCGTGTAATTGTTATTATCGCATTCAGCCACGCCGATGTCTTAATGAGATGTCGCGGGTGCTGGACTTTGGGTCTCTTTTCGGTCGAGTCGTAAGCGGACCGGGCTAAAACACGGCGCCCAGGGCCGGATTATCCTCGTAGCAAAACTAGCTGCATGTGTAGTTGCTGCATCTGTAGTAGCTGCATGTGTAGTAGCTGCATGTGTAGTAGCTACATATGTAGTAGCTGCATATGTAGTAGCTACTTATGATGCTACAGGCCCCGCACTTTCAAGGGCCCCGCGCTAAATGCTTTCAAGCTATCAATTCCGGTTCAGTGATTATGCACTTGCTCTATTACTATAGTACTATACCGCCTTCAACTTTTATGAACGACTGGGTGTTTAAGGTTAGCGATTTGTCGTATTATCTGGCTGTATAGCAAATGAAACAATACAATAACTTTACTGTGCAAGTAAAACATTTATTTTAATATTTACGTGTTTTTTTTCTTTCATTTAGGACTCTTTTATAACCTATGCTACAGGCCCTGCACTAGCTTAATCCGACACTGGCGGTTCCCCCGTGAACCTCAAACATCGGCGACCAATTTGAAAAGGTTCTTAAAACACGCCGAGCGCGAAAGTGAACTTCAACTCATGCGGCAGTGGCACCAACGGGCCGCAAAACTCCCGGAAGCCTGCCGCTGACATCCAGTGGACGCGCTGACGCCGGCAAAAGAGAGCCACCTCCTTCGCGCCCTCGTTCGGAGGGAACGCGACCACGTGGGAGCGCCGCTATTACGAGTGCCGTTGTTATTCATTTCGACTTTCTTTTGTTTAAAAAAAAAAGAACAATTACACCGCAGCGGTCCTGCACCACCGCGATTGAGTGTCGCCGGGGGCAGAGGCAACGAGCTGGCGCTCCTCGATCAGCTGGCACGCCGTCAAAATTCGCGTGGCCGGCAAAGCTGGAATCCCGCAAGACGCCGCCACCGCTGCCACCGCCGCACAAAATCCTTTTCGTGGAAATTACGCGCTCTCAAAAGGCCGTGCCGCTGATGGTCAAAATATGCTCGTATGTGTGGGTTTTTTTTGGTGTGCGGCGGGACAGATACGTGATGGAGGCGTATTTACTGCTTTGCTTATTTTGTCACTTGGTGTTCTCCACAATGAGTGGTTGTTTTGTGTCGCGCCTTGCTGCATATTTGTGCATCGAAACGAGAACCCGTATCTTACAGAGAGGGGTCCTTGCCTCGAAACGTCTGGTTGTTCGACAGCATTGGTTTAAGCAAGCCTGACGTTGCTGATGAGATACTGGATGTCAAAACTGCTCCAGACTTTGCTTGTATGAAGCCAATGCCGCTGAAATTGCGCGCTCCCCAGAAGGCCTCGTTGCCGAAGGCGTGTGCCAAAAATAAACCTACCCTTTGTTTTGTGTTTTTTACTCGGTCGGAACAGGTGTGCGAAGGAGACACAAGCGATTATGCTGCGTCGTCTCCTGTCACTGCCGCGCGTGCCACGGAATTCGGGCGTTCGACGGCTTTCCCTCTCGCCAAATCCATCACGGGGTTCGGTTTCCGTGTGCCCCCAGCGTAAACGCGAATTCTCGTAAGTTGGGGTTCGCCTGTACCAGTGTTAATTGTTCACTAATCATCTGCGTATGTTAAACACGTTAAGATGCGAGCTGGATGGACACGTTTGTTGCGCGGGGAGTTACGTCGCCGTCAAATCCACGTTTGCGTGATGGCGGGCGGCGATTTGACTCCTCGCTTCCCGCTCGTGCATGCAGCGAAGGTACGAGTCACAAAGTGTGAGTATGAATCGGGGGTGGGGTGGGGGGGGGTCGTGTATGAGCGGGTCCGCCTGCCCTGAGCCCACGTGCTCTGAGTCCTTACTGTGCATAGCACACTGTGGGAGACGGCACATCGTCGGTTCTTTCGCGTATCCGACCGCCGATTATCCGCCCCGACTAATTTGCGACCCACACGGCCATCATGGAATTCACGCGCAGTGAAACGTTTCGTTCTCTCTCGATGCTCGCAAATGCCACCCTTTCACTCGCAGCCACGCATTCTTAATCGCGCGTACGTTCGCTCTCTTCCAAAGCGAAGTAAGATATTTCCCCAGTAAAGAATTGTTACTTTACATGTTCCCGAGTGACGAGAGTAATTGTTTCATGAATTTTGTATTCGGTAGACACCTTCAATCACCCCCTCTCACCCAGCACCTCGCAAGTGTTTCTAATCCAGCACACGAGTGGCTTCCCAAATGTCAACCGTCAGATGTGTTTAGCAATTAGGATGGATGGAGATTTCCAAGTCGTTTAAACACCCTTGTTCACGCGCCGTGCGCCAGGCTCCTCGCTCATAAGTCGAATCACGCCCAGGTCAGCAGGCTCAGAGTACAGAGCACGAACCATTGCGCTCCACCACTGCACAAGCATCAAATGCCAAAGACTGACGTCCCCTGGAGCCTTCAACAGACTCTCGTGGCAAGAGCTTGCACTGCGCACCTAGCCAGGACCATGCTCGCCACCTTTGTCTCTCCGGTACTTATGTTTGCGCTACACCAGGTCTTCAATCAAGGCTGAGTTGAACGAGAGGAGGGCCGAGAGCCCAGGACCGGCTCAAACATCGGCCACGAATGGCGACGGTTTAATGGGAATCAAACTCCAGGCTCGGTGCGCCAACCAAAGCAATGAACGGCTACACCAAAGACAAAGATCCCCCGTGTAGCCTTAACAGACTTTTGGGGCAAGTGCTGTTTGCGAGTAGCACCTGTGAAGGCCGGTTCGGCACACGAGGGGGTGGGTGGTCAGCACCACGCCCGGCCGCCTTTGTCTCCCGAGTGGCGAAGTTTACACACCGCACCAAATACTCATTCGAGCCAAAATTCGGGCCGCCGGGTCCACAGCGCAGCGCGCTAACCACTGTGCCACCGCTCCCCACACCTCCACTCAGCACACACAAACACACATCGAATGCAATGCATTAGACCACAACTCGTGTAGGCATTGCTCTGGAAAAAAAAACCCATAAAAACTCACAACAATTATCACCGTGAAGGTGAATACCGGGAGCGATATTCCCATAAAGAGCTCCAATTTGCACGTCGTAATTTTTTCCCTTACGACTGCGATGGAAGCTTTTTAGAGATGCACTGATTTAATTAATATTTCACCCTCGCACAACCCCGTAAAGGCAAGGCCTAACCAATGGTGCTGATGCCAGCAATTTCATCCAATTGATTTATTTTTGCTTTCTACTCCCAATGCAATTTCCATCTGTCACAAACACAGGCCACCCTGTAGCAGTAACAACAACAACAACCCACCGGGTAGAACCCAGCTGCACAAGCAAGGCTGGTGCCACGCAGACCAATACGTGCACCATCATTATTATTATTATTCCATCAACAGCGTGGCACAATAATTAATCACCAGCCAGGCATTATTGGGTCATTGAACCTCGATGTTCCTCCCCGTGTGTTCAGTCGGGAGCTGAGGCTGCAACGCGGCTGCGTGTAAACATTTGCAGCCGATTATCCGGATGAATAGCATAGCAGGTCCCGGTGGCTGGGGTCCCAGTGCTCTTAGATACGATATTGGTTCAAATCCCGCGACGTTGATTAAATTAGCGACGAAAATGTCTGTCAACGGGGTTGGTGTTTTCTTTTCTTTTCGAGTTAGCGATGACGGACGAGCGGATTGCAAACGTCGAGCGTGACGATGACGATGGCTGCCCAACAGAGGCCCAGAGGTGTCGCCGCACGTGACGACGCAAAATTGTAAACGGCCGTTGATTGTCCGATAACCTCTGGATATATAGAGGACCGCAGAGCTTGGGGAAATTGTTCGTCTGTGGTCCCTCGCGCCTCTCATACGAGAGCAAGCCGGCCTATCATGATTATTGTGCAAGGGTGCCATGAATGGATCGTGGCACAGCAATATACTCAGAGGTGGGGGCGGCTTGGACTGGCCTGAATCCAGCAGTGGATGTATCCTGGTTGATGATGAGATGATGATGAGATGATGATTATTATTATTATACAGAAATGCACTGAAGGACATCCCCAACTGGCTATATATGCACGTATGTAAAACGGTGTACTGAGTTCACTGATTGGCCAACCTCATAATATTGGGGGTGGGGGGGAATTATTTAACCCCCCTCCCCCCCCATCACTTCAGCGCGTGATGAGCAAGAGAGCACAAAGCGTGCGACTCGCCGCTTTGCGTCGACCGCTCTAAGACGACGACAAAAGCGACATCCGCAGACGGAGACAGACAGGATGTTATCGGCGAGAAAAAAAAATTCTCAGTTGTCCAATTCAAAAGCGGCTCTCCCCACCCACCCACCCACAAGCAACGTGGAATTTCCACGGCTGGCCCAGGGCAGCCACTGGAGGCGAGCGTGCTCACCGGACAAAGGGCCACGCCGACTCTGGAGGGCAAATTGAAGCGCAGGAGCGTTTCCATGAAGGATTTAGCCATTGCGGCGGAAAAGTTTGTTTTGAAAAGCGCAAAGGCATCTCTTTTTGTTGTTGTTGGTGACAAACGGCGAAAAACGAACGTTCCCGTAGCCCCTTAGCCCTTTCAAACCCCACTCCTCCACATCAGCTTACACGATTCAAATCCCACTCTGCATCGTTCCACACGATTATAATCCCACTCCGCATCGTTACACACGATTCTCGTGAGGGCCTTGCCCTCGTTTTCCCCCCCACGGGGTAAAAAACAAAAAGGGTGAAAGGTGCAGCTCTTGCAATCGCGAGCTTACGCCACCGTTGGCAGAAGGTCCTCCCCGCCACCGCCCCCCCCCCGCCCCAACTAAAGAGTTTTTTAACTTAGTGTAAGTCTGTTTTGATTTGTTATATACGGTACGGATGATGGTCCCCCGTCTAGCCAGCCGGCCGGCTATTTTACAAGGGAGGAATCCGTGATGCGTGAGCGTGGCAGCAGCAGCAGCGAAACGAAATAAATGATGAATGCCGATGTTGCGGAGGAACGTGCACTCACACGAGTCACAAACAAAAACCAGTGCAGCTGCAATGGGGAACAGGTCAGACATACAGGTGCACGTGAGTTCCGTGTTTTGGTTTAACCAGGAAGTAAAGAGAGAGAGTAATTGGCTGCTGCTACGAATGTCTACGTGATTAGGGGCCACTTCGTTGAGCTATCATTTGTGGCCAGGTGGCTGCCGAAAAAGAGTTATATAACTCGGCGGGCCTTATCTGCTAAAATACAAATAGTGATACATACTAAACAGTTGCGGTGGTGAAGGGAGGGAACCAGGCTGCACAGGGAGTTTAAGAGCGTACTTGGCCTACTCTTCCACACAGGCCATACAACTTGGAAGAGGTTCGGACTCTGCCAGACTTTACCCCCACCACAGGTCACCTGCCTATCGACCGACTGCCGTGCGTGGGCAGGTGGCAGCAGGGTGAATTTAAGAAGTTAAGAAAACTTTGGACGCTGTTTCAACGGCTGCGTCGGCAGATCGAATCAAAGCCGGCGACCTCTGGTTAGTCCAACGGGCAAAAATCATTACAACCACCGTGGCAGTTTGCCCCCACGCTCATTACCCAACACGTAATCACCCGTTAAAGTGTCTGCCAGACAAGTCCGAAACTCAGCATGGCATAACAAAGACAGAGATCTCCCGCATAGCCTTCAACAGACTGTAGGGGCAAGTGCTGTTGGCGAGCACCTATGAAGTCCGGGACGACACATGAGTGGGTGGGTGGCCAGCACCACGCCCGGCCGCCTTTGTTTCCCCAGTGGCGATGTTTACACACCGCACCAGGTACTCATTTGAGGCTGAGTCGACCTCGGGGTAGAGACCCAGGACCGGTTCAGATAATCGTCGCTGGTCTTGGCCGTGAGCGGGAATCGAACTCGGGTCGCCGGGTTCGTAGCGCAGCACCTTAACCGCGAACACTACCACTCCCCATGCGGCTCACGCACACACACACGTGAACACACGTGTGTGTGAAGCGTGGACTCCCTCTGGCATTCAGGTCAACATAAATTACCGTGTAATAACACTTTAACGGGCCTGCAAATGTAATTACAAATTTAAATACGGTTACCGCGGGTCAACATGTGCCAGGAATTATTGGGATGTCGATATGAGGATGTCGATAAGCCATCCTTGACAATCGTGACAAAAAGATGTATCGGTCACAAGAAGACCCCCTATCGTTTTTTCTTTCTCCCCGCTTGTCCCTAAACCATTCTCTGTCTACTGCTAGATGCAAACCTTGCAGTGTGATAAAGGTCTGGACCAGAATACAGAGACACTGGAGGCTTATTCTTTACTAGTTTGACCCCCCCCCCAAAATTATATTCCAAGCATGCTAGCAGCGTCACGTGTTAGACAATGATGGCCCACAGAAGCGGATATCAAAGAGCTACTTCTGAGGTGATAATCATAATAGTTTACACGCATAAGGCACCTTTCGCAAAATATCTCCAGCGTGCGTTTATTTTTGTTCACTCGACAGTATTTAATTAGCAATAAAAGAGCAACGTTAAACACATGTGCTTTCGAGATCAATAGTATCCATTATCGAGGTTTTTGGGTTAGATCACGTAAATATGTGTCGTCAAACCCGGGTTTGTCACGTTTTAAGTTTCAGATTCATTTATTAGGTGTAGCACTGTGAGCCCATGTGGCCCTTGACCCGGCTGCAACTGCAACAAACAAAAACATGAACAAGAAACATCTGAAAGTGACTACACGCAACAGAAAAATCCAGGAAAAAACAGCAAAGTCTTCCAGAAAAATCACCGTATTTCAACGCTGCGTGCAAAAATCCCAGCGAGATGCAAGTCAAACAATAACAACCATGAGACAATTTAGATTAAAGTTATCAAGCTAACTCTGTGCTACAACAAACAAACATGGCTAAACCGAAACGTTGACAAAATCACCAAAATAAAGCTCTAAAAACAATGTAAACAGTGATCATAGGAACCGTGATTCAAATTTAACAATTAACGATATTCATAACATGTACGACCAAACTTTGCAGCCATAGCTGGCTGCAAACAAAGCGTGCCAACTAGTACAGCACACCGGTGTGCCGGAGAGTCAACACACAACATTTACGTTTCAAGTAAATGTTGATCGTTTATGGAAAGGAGCAACGCCACGCGCCATGACACCATCGAAATGTTGCCCGCCGTCACGTGACGTGAGGAGTGCATATGGCCGAGAAGTGCTTTGCCGTTGCCGCTGGATTTTGTTTTATTAATCGCGAAGTTTTTTTTGGGTGGGGGGGCCCTTCTCAGCGGTTCGCGCCTGGCCCGTCGCCCCCCCCCCCCCCCTACGATGTGTGCAGATACTACTGACTTGATTGTATGGAGGGGGTGTGGGCATATATGCCTACAAAATAAATAAATACATTTGTGGGGGGCTGGGGAGAGTGACAATTTTTGGAAACCTGTTGAATCAACTTTTTTACCTACACATCTGCGGGAGGGTTCACTTTCTAGAACTCTTTGATTCAGGTCTTCTGAAAGGCTCTCATCGTTTAGTTGACGGACGACAAACGGAATGGACTTGCCCGATGTTGTCTCTCGCGTAAGTTTCCTGCGGCGCAGCAACCTGACGTTCAAGTGGTCGTTCACACTGGACGGCCTTTGCGAGATGTAGTTACGACCCCACGTTTACGGACAGAACCAACGCACGGACGCGTTTCGCCTTGTGTTGGCGAGCGCTCAGAAAAAACTCAAAATAACACCGCGCACATTAAAACAATAAAAACGTGCGGAAAATAACGGAGAAGACTCAACCCATGAGAGCTGTTCTTCGTGCTTACCACCTAAGTAGCACAAACTAGGTAACCACCTAAGGCATTTGGATAAAAAAAAAAACACCAACACAAATCAACCACGCTTCCAACTCGATTTTCCGCGGGACTTTTGTATTCCTTCGGGAATTCCGGACGTTGCTGTGGAAGGGTTAAAATGTTTTTTTTGCCGGCTGGAGGGAGGGGAGGGGGTGAGTGGCATCACCAAACAGAAACAAGCCGACGGGATTCCGGTGTCCGTTAACTCGGGGGGGGAGGGGAGGTGTGGGATGACCATATGGCTCCCTTTGCCTTGCGATTAGATACGTACAGATGTGTATGTCAGGTCCACAGAAATCTGCGTGAGCTTCCTCTTACCAAACGCACTCACGCATTGCGGCATGGGGGCAGTGCTTCATAATATCTACCCCAGTGTGGGAGCAAAGGGTACAAGTCAGCGAACCGGTCAAATATGTTCCGCACCCGGCACACCACATCGAGTCACGTGCTACCCCACCTCCCTCCTCCCCCCCCCTCGCAGATGGCTCCGAGCGACCTGGAACATTTTCGGAAGTGAAAACATTTAGCGACTCGCCATAGGCCGTCTGATGTGACATCCACGGTGGGTTTTTTTTTTTGCTTAAACACCGCGGGGAGAAAAACTAAATTGGCACGCAAAAAAGACGACGCTGGCTGCTGTTTGCTGAATGAACGCTGCTGCATTCGAATATGTCGCTGTCTTGTTCTGCAGTGGCGGCTTCCGCGGATGTCTAACTTATGGCTCCCCTCATTATCTGTAATGGTATACGGCATTATGCGTTATTATACAAGCAGAAGAGGGAAAGCGAGAGAGAAAAACTCCGGGAGGCTCATCGGAAATTGCATCGGCGTGCTCCCCGCCATGCCGTTTCACCACTCCGTGCCAGCGATAAACGAAAGCACCCTGCTGCCATTGCTGGCCGCATAGAAAACTAAAATTACCGTTGTAACGTCATCGCAGCGCAACGGCAGATTTGATTTGCCCTAAACGCAATGATCCCGCGACTTAAGAAAAAAAGGCGAACTCATCCGACGGGCAGAAACCCGCAAAAGATACTCAACGGCGAAGGGAGTCAAGGCGCTGCTCTTGAGAGCCGCTCCAGGAGGAGGGTATTTGGCCTACGATTGCACGCATGGCCAGGCAACTCGGAAGAAGTGGGCCCACCCACACTTTGAGAGCCCCTGGACATTGGCGCTCAGCTTTCTGCCATCGTACGAAAGAGCAGATAGAACCGATACCCCCTCAGGGTGGAGGCACTGCAGTGCGACCTCGAAATGTTCACCAGCGGGTCATAAAACCACGAAAACGGACATATCTTCCAAAACGTTGGGGTATTGGTGAGAGGGAATGGGGCAGGTCAAGCCATTGTATCTTTGCTTTTCTGACACAAATCTGCCACTCAAAGTGCCACCGTCACGTTAATAGCTGCACGTAAATATAGAGAATGTGTAAACGGTGAGAACAAATACGTACGATCGATCGTTCTATAGATAGAGGAGGTGAGGTTGCATGGGGGGGAGGGGGGAGGAATCTCACACGAGTACTTAAAAGTTTAAAATAAACATTCTATTGTTGGCCAAGATTCGGTGGCGTTTAGCCTTCTGCACCGAATTAATTGTCGCGACGCTGCTGCTGCTGGAGGGAGGGAGAGGGAGGGAATTCCGCACCATTTAAGCGGTCAACAAAAACGGAGGGGGGTGGTGATGATGGGGGGCCACGGCACCGCCGTTGCGCGCGACGCGAGGAGAGCGGAGGCGATGAGTGGAAATGAAGGGAAGGAAAATGACAACCAACGTTGCGACCCCCTTGGAAGACGGACACGAAAGTCGGTCCGCGAAAATCGCAGAAAATCGCATCTCCGCGTGAGAACGCGACCTCCGCCGCTCTCGCGTGAACATCTCCAAAGTTGTATTCCAAGCACGCCGGAGCATCGCAGCGCGCTTATCTCCCGGTGTGCAGCTGCCCCCCATCTGCCCCCCCCGGCCCCCCTCGCCGCCGCCGTTCACGATTCGAACGGAGGCCGCGGATGCAGCCGGCGGTCGCTGGGCCGGCCCCGTTCCAGCGGTGCCGGGCGATGTAACGAGCAGCGCGTTGAAGTTTTTGCTTTTGTTTTGCTTTATTACTCGCTCAACGTTAGACGTTCGCGCTGGGGGTGGGGGTGGGGTGGTGGGAAGGTTGGGGGTGGGGGGGAGTGTGCCCGTCGGCAGTGAGTGAGCCCCGGGCCGCTCGAGAGGGACATTCGTTACGGCGAACGCAGCGCGCGGGCATTCTGGGGGTAGCGAAATAAATGAAAAGCGTGGAAATAAACATTGAAAATAAATAACGCACGCTCCATTCCATCTCCCCGCGTAGCACGCTAACGGGAGTCTCTTACGCGTTGCCATTGTGTGTCGGCGCGCAGAGGTGTGCCCTTTTCTCTGACGAATATTTTAATCCGGTCCTGGGCCTCCCCTAGGTCGCCTCAACCTCAAATGAGTGCCTCGCGCGTGTGCGTAAGCATCGCCACCGGGGGAGACAAAGGCGGCCCGGTGTGGCACTGGCCACCCACCCCCTCGTGTACCGCACCGGCCTTCATAGGCGGCTACTGGCTAACAGCACTATGGCCCAAACGTCTTTCAAGTGGCATCGTCTGCATGGAGGAGCTGTAGCTGAGGGCTCTCGGACAGGAGACCATTTATTTTGACATGCGAAGGGCGCGGGTTTGAACCCATGCCTCATTTATTTTATCCCCTCCCCCCCCCCCCTCCAAACACATCGTCTCTCCCCGATTTGACACCCCTCTGACCTTTTCTGTAACAATTTAATGGAGTGGAGATATTTTAACAGGAGCCAGTGAGCTGTCAAACTCGGGCGGTGATTGGTTAAAAAATTGGCTTTGTGCATCTCCTGCAGAGAGGGTTAGCGCCGCAACCAACAATTCGAGAAATCTAAAGCATCTGTCTTGTTAGTGTCCTTGAATACAAATAGTACGGCGCAATTTGTTTCTTATTCTGAGACAGATTTTGCCCTCAATGCAAAACGACCCGGGCCTGAGATCGAATCACAGTGCAATATCGGGCGTGCACAACTATTTCTAAATGATACCCGGCAGCTATTTTAAGTCGGAAGGAAATCTGCTCGGCTATTTATTTATTTTTCTTTCACCGACCTATCTGGAACATTCACGCCAAGGCAAGTTCGTCGCATTATAATCCCAGGGTTTGAAAGGGCGCGGCACGCCAAAAAAAACCTAACCAGGCCCCGGGCTGATTTTCTAATTATTTTTTGAGGCAAGCGGTAATAACAATTTTAATAAATTATATTCTGTTACACCACTTCGTTCACGCAAATTAGCATTTCAAAATGCAAATGGAGCGCGGAGAAATCTTAAGCAGGGAAAGGAGCCAAAACAGGCTCCGGACAATTGCCCAAGCTCTGGGGTCCTACACGTTGGCGTCTGTTCGGCCAACTCCCAACGATGCTCCCCTGATCTTGAAGAGACTTGGCCGATGTTCTGTAACTCGGGCCGCTTCTCTTTTCGCGATACGTCAACAATGTTGGGTCAAGGCTGATCGAGACAAACACTTATTCTTACCGATGTATGTGGTGTGTGTATGCGTGTTGAACTTCTTTCGCGCCGTACGTAGCCAACCGTGCCAATCGAAGGTGCGGGGGAAGGACAACAAACTAAACGGTTAAAGGCAGTCAACTTTTAATTATCTGGGGTAATGTGGGAGGGATGGCCCCTATAAAAAAAAACACGGATTAACACAAAATAAAATAGGCTTTATAATGCAATTATTCATCGATAATTGCCTTTGGGTTATCCCTCCGCCACCCGACTGGTTTGCCGTGTTTACCCTGGATATTATTGTAAGTTGATTGATTCCTTGCAAAAGTAGGTTTATTTGATTCATTGCAAAAGCTTTATTTATCGTTTGAACATCTTAACACCTCTTTTATTGCCAGAAAGGGTCAAACCCATTCATATTTTTCCTACTATGATACTGCCAACAAAAAGGTTCCGTGATGTTTGTAAGTTTAATTAGTACACGGGCAATCTTGTCGGCCAGTGAAGGCTTTAATTTCCAAGAATGCTGACGTAAAACTTTACTACCACCACGAGGCCTAACCCAAAAACCAAAAGCGGACTCATCATAACGGCCACTACGAAGAACTACGTTTCTAAATTAAACGCCCACCATCGTTGACCTACGCGGAATGCGGGTACAGGAGTACTTTGCGCCGTCTGTGTTTATTGCCTCTTCAAGATGTTTGTGGGCACTGGGTCACTGACACCCCGAAATAAACCAAGGAGCAGCTAAACGATTGTAGCAAGCAGGCACGCGCACACTTCAAGATGCCACTTTAATACGTATCCTTTAACGACCAATGTTATTCATGATAAAGCTTTTTTGGGGGGGGGGCGGGTAGGGGTTAGATCACGTAAATATAAATGCGTCGTTAACCCACCACCGCCCGCCTGATGAGGCTGGTTGTTTTAATCGCCAGCGAAATGTCACGGTACTCAGATTGTAAATGTCGTGGGTTTACTCGCCAACACACAACCGGTTAGTGCTGCAGCAGCAACGAATTAGCCACGTTTTGCTCACGTGACAAACCTCACTAATTGGCTGGGTCAGGGTGGTGGTGTTGGGCTAACGACACATTTATATTTACGCAATCTAACCAAAAAAAAACGTTATGATGAACATAAGCATGAGTTCTTTATCTCTCTCTCTCACACAAGCTCCGCTAATCCGCAGCCCGCTTAATCCACCCACGGGAAATAATTGAGAGTTCACACTTTACTGGGCGACATGACTCTACACATGCAGGCCTCATGAGTGGTTAAAGTCCAAAACAAAGATATAACCGGATTTCAATAACGTTCAACCTCACGTAATTAATTTGGCTGCTGAATGCAAGTACAATTAAAGTGCGCATTACTTTCTTTCTTGTGTGTTTCAGCCATAAGCACCTCCTGGCCATCCTGGTTTAATTAAAAAAAGGCTTAGCCGCCGCTTTTTAGTGGCTCTCAAAGTCAAAACGATGTCCTGCTCAAAATCAGCACTGCGGCACCGTTACTCATCTCCCCCGCCCCTCCCCACAGCGGGTGGGAATTCTCCCTTGCCCACGGCGTGGGACGAGTCCATCCATAGGCCGACCGCTGTTGGCTTTGAGTCAACACTCCCCCCCCGCCAAATCAGGATTTGAACTTGAACCGCCAGCCGCTTGTAAAACTACTGCTGATCTACCTGGCTCCCACCTTGGGAATTAATCACTCCCGTTAATCCGTTGGTGGGGGGGGGGTCTGTGGGCTTTCCTCTCGAAGTTTCGCGAACAAATGAAAAGTCAAGCTTGCGTGTGTGTGCGTGTGTGTTTTCATTCTTAAAAAACAAATCACGTTTGTCGATATTCACTCGCCACCAGCTGATCATCGCCACCTCCATGCCTACGATCGCTCACTGGCGGTGACGGGATTTATCAGATTTTCTTTAATTTAGAATGAAAGGAGGAATCCGATGAGCTATGAAGCTCTTTCCCACCGATGTCCATTATGGGCACGGGGTCAAAAAAAATACAAATCACGATAGGACTGCAAAAAGAGAGAAAAGGGTAAGCGAGTAGCTATTATATAAGTCCGCTTCATCAAGCTTGGCCAAGGCGGTAACAAAAGAACAACACGGCCGCCACAGCTTGTGAACATTCTAAATTAACCAAGCAGAGCATTCACCTCCTCCGTCCTTCTGCAAATGCAGAGTTGGTGTGCGCATCTCATCAGCCGCACGCGGCCTTCTGTGAGTTGCCTCCTTTCAGCAGCATCGGTTCAATGCGAGCAAACTCTGGACCGACTTGAACATCCAGCAGCGTCTCACCGGCGGGGTCAGCTGATGGGATGTGCGCAAAATACTTGTAATTATTACACTGGTCAATACACTTTATTCTGGCATAAGGTATTCCAACGGTTTTAAGGTAATTTTGGGGTGCTGATTCCAAATCTGGCATCAGACATCAGGTTTTTGAGATATCAAATATTGCATTTTCAATAAAAACTGCAGAAGAAAAATATTAAATAAATGTGGATATCTACATAAAATGATATTATAAACCCATTATCCTAAAAATACAGCACCATATTTTAACACTAAAGCAGTCACTGACTCGCAACAACTTGCAATCATAAGTGACAGAGTTAATTTCGGGTAAAATCAATGAAAATGGGGTATGCCGATAGCATAATATGAGATGTGATAGAGCAAATCTGAGATCAGATTTGGAATCAGCACCCTGAAATTAGTCTAAAACAGCTGCAAAAGTCCAGGCCAGAATTTTTGTATTTTTGTTGACCAGTGTTATTTTTATTTGTTATGTTGCAGAGACATACGTGCGATGGAGGTGTATCGCCTGCATCTTAATGTTTTGCTTATAATCTCCACAAAGGTGCTGATGACTGGTTCTTGTGTTGTGCATATTATCGATCTGCCGTGTACTTGATTCGACACGAAAGCCCGCTACGCTCATTACGTGACTTCTAAATCCAAACCTGGACGCCTTCCACTATCAATACCGCGGAGCTTACATTAACCTGAGTACATCTCTGAAGTGTTTACTTAGAAACTTTCATTAACTTCGTCTGGCTGGCAATGAGTGCACTGCAACCTCCGAGCAATCAGAAACGTGCCCCAACTATTATTTTTTATATTGCCGACGATCGACACTGAATTGGAATAATACGAGTCTTCTTCAATGAATATATACAAATAACTTTGAGTTTTATTTTTTACATATATACACATAGCGTTGAATGCAAATTGCATCTCACACTTGCCCAGGGAACCACAGACAGGCTGCAAGGCATGCAGCTCAGGTGGTGAGAGCCAGCGCCAACGATTGTCAACTCGGGAACTGAGTGTTTGCTCACTCCGGAAGAGGAGAGGACGATTCAGAGGAGCGAGGAGGAACCAGAGACGAGCGATGACTGCAGCAGCCAGGAGATGAGCCGGCGCTACCAACAACAATTGCCCAAGCTCTGCGGTCCTCTATATATTCAGATGTTATCGTCCAACTAATGAGTGTTTCCACATGTCGGAGGAAACTCGAGCACCCGGAGGAAATCCACGCCTGCGAGGGGGCAACACACTATCCCACACGGAAGGGAAAGACGATATCAGTCTGTTCCTTGCATGTCCCCTATCGATCGGTCTTTTTAACGTTGTTTGGAGTGAAATTTGAGTGCAATTGCTTTCTAATGTTGTTCAGACAGTAAGTGTATACTGTTTCTTTTTGGTCATTTCCCTGAGTTTTTTCATCGATCTTTCAAATTTGCGCGAATTATTGTCTTGCCTTGCAAGCCTGCTCTCCCTGGGAAACAAGACTAGCATTCTCAATTTGGGCTATCACCTGGATTAAATAAGGGAATGCCTCGAAAAAATCATCATCATCAGCAGCCATGGTCAATCCAATGCTGGATGAAGGCCTCCCCAAGCTTCCACCATCTCTCACCATCCTGCGATGTGACGATCTACCCAGCAGCTGCACACCGGCTGATTTCATGGCTCATTTCATCTCCCTCGGTGTGACGTGCTCTCGGGACGCTGCGTTCCAACCCTTGGCTGCCACTCCATTATTACTCTCGACCACCGTCCCTTCTGGCGACGCATCCTGCCCAGGCCTCACTTGCTTCCCTTAACAGTTTGAATGATGCCATTCCCCCGGGTCTGTAGTCTCCAATCCCAGAGTTCCTCTCTCTCCATCTCGAAAGATTCCACCCCTGACATTACGCTCCGCCTCCAGCAATGTCCCAAACGGGCGAACGCTCGGGACTTGCCAATCGCCGGCCTCCTCTCCGCTGCTCGTCACGCCAGAGGTCGCAAACGGGTATCCGATACCCGTACCCTACCCGATACCCGGCTACCCGTACCCGGCCGGGTACGGGTAAGGGTAGCCGTTTGCAACCCTGGTGCGGCCGGGTACTGGTACGGGTAGGCCGTGAGTCACTGGTGAGTAACCGTTTATCACTCATTTCCCAACGTCTTATCTCTTCTCACATTTCAAGTTCCTAGAATCAACCCACCCGCGCCTGCAACATGGCTTCATCCCAGAGGTCGCAATTGGGTACCCGTACCCTACCCGATACCCGGCCGGGTACGGGTAGCCGGGTATCGGGTAGGGTACGGGTACACGTTTGCGACCCTGGTGCGGCTGGGTATGGGTACGGGTAAGGAATCAAAACCCGTTTGCGACCTCTGCGTCACGCTCAACGTGTCCGAAGGACGACGTCATTTGGCCACCCTGCACGCGGTGCTACACCATCAACCTACACAAGTCACAACGCCATCGTCTCGGTCTCCCAGTCCGCGCGGCTGAAATTGAAGATGTCCGTGCGTGCGCTACGCTAAGTGGACAAGCAGAACCCCCCCACTCCGCCCTGCCCCCCATTGAAGCACACTCTAAACCGCGAAATCTTATCCTCCGGGTGGCCGTGATTGCTTTTGCATGCTGCGATATCTCGGTAGTTACCGTCAAAATAGAGGGCGGTGCGGCACGGCACCGCGATGATAATCTGCGGCTTTTTGAGTGTTCCGCTGGCTCGCCGTCACGCTGTATCGATGTCCCGGGCGATGCGATCTCTCGCATCGCCCCCAACCACAGCCCCCCACGCGCGTCATTTACTGAGGGGTAGGAAGCGGCGCGTCTATAACGTCGAGCGCCCCAGGGACGGTCCCCGTTCGGCTCCGAGGGCTGCGACATTCGGTTCCGTGGCCGTGGCGTTCAAATGAAGACAGCGAGGCGAAGCCAGACGCGCAGCCCGGGCTTGTGCGATGCACCACGAGCCACGCAAGTTCACGCAATCCCACGCAATCCCACGCAATCCCACGCAATCCCACGCAATCCCACGCATGCTCATGCAATCCCACGCAATCCCACGCAATTCCACGCAATCCCACGCAATCCCACGAAATCCTATGCAATCGCACGCTATCCCACGCAATCCCACGCAATCCCACGCAATCCCACGCAATCGCACGCAATCCCACGCAATCGCACGCAATCCCACGCAATCCCACGCAATCCCACGCAATCGCACGCAATCCCACGCAATCCCACGCAATCCCACGCATGCTCATGCAATCCCACGCAATCCCACGCAATCCCACGCAATCCCACGCAATCCCACGCAATCCCACGCATGCCCACGCAATCCCACGCAATCCCACGCATGCTCGTGCAATCCCACGCAATCGCACGCAATCCCATGCAATCCCATGCAATCCCACGCAAGCCATGGAAAATTCATCCGCTTGTAAAGCCCAGGGTTGGCGGATTTGTGCGCGCCGAAGACGGAGCGATTCAAAGTTGCACGCGATGCTCAGAGAAGGCTTTTGTCGTTCTTTGCGTGCGGTGACGATTTTACTTGAGACTCGTGACAGTTGTTGTGGAAGTAATGGCTAATTAATTTATTTTAGATTTTTTTTAGTTTTTCAGTACTTAACTATATACAGCATTCATTGATTTACTTTGCTGAATTTTGATTTGAATTTATTTCCCAGACATTTATTTACGAACTTGGCTAAATAACCGAACGATGGTCACACCGGACAAGATTATCGAGGCTCAGTGGGGAATTCCTGGGTGGTAACTAAAGGGATTTTTTTTCTTATTACAATAACACATGCTAATTGTTCTCCACTGAATTTATAGAAAAAAAAACTTTGAATTAGAATTCGCCCCAGAACTCCCCTCGCCAGAAATAATGGCTTTGGTCCTAACACAGGTCATGAGCAGATTACATGCAAACGATTAAAACCCTGCAATGGACAAAGACGCACGGAGAGAGACGCGTGCTTGGAATCACGCTGAGCAACTGAAAGAGAAACACGTGGAATGGAGAACGAACGTGCGTTGGTGAATAACGCCATCAAAACCATTAAGCCTCCGGAGGTGTGCGCTTTGAAATCGAGGTAGAAAACTAATTTCCTAAGAGCTGCTTTTTGTGTTTAGTTTGTTGTCCTAACCCCCGCGCCTCCGATTAGCGCGGTTAGCTACGTACAGTGCAAAATAAGTGTAACATAAATACACTACAATATACACTACATACTACACTACTATACAGTACAGTGTACACTACACACTACTCTAAACTACACAACTAAACTACTCTAAACTACACAACTATACACTACATCTTGACTTTAAGCTTTCGTGACTGCAGGAATTCATATTCTTGGGTCTTTCGGTAAAGTCACGTAGATAAGTTCAAATAAATAACAAAAAAAGAACAATATACACTACACTATACACTACACCATCATACTACATTTAAAACTCATTAATTTACAACTGCTTTTTGTGTTTAATTTATTGCCTTCATCCAGCACCTCCGATTCGCACGGTTGGCTACGTAGGGTGCGAAAAAAGTTTAACGTACGTACATTAGCAAGGTCCGCCTGGAGGTGAACCCTATTAAGTCGTAAATAAACAAACAAAATACTCGCCGAGCCTAACGACCCACGAGAGTTGGATTAAGGTGCTCGATTCTCATTGGCGATCTGTCACGGGGCGAGCGGACGTATCGAGTGCACAATCGCGTGATGGCCTCAATGTGCACCCAGCCTGGCACAAGCATCGTGCTGGTGCCGTCACCACATCACAGCCAGACGGGACGATGGACGAGGGGGATAATGGAGTGGCAACCAAGGAATGGAACGCGTCCGGCAGAACGTCCACAGAGGAGATGGAGCGATGGAATCAGCTCCTCGTGTGTTGCAGCTGCTGCGTGGATTGTGTCCAGAGTGCAAGAGGCCTTGGAGGCTCTGGAGTGGATGGATCACGGCGCTGATGATGATCAACGGACTCTCACTTGATTCTCAGTCGAGGTTAATAATATCTATGGGACCTTTTTGCCAGTATTAAAATTATGCAATAGCCAATTATTGTTTTTTTCATCAGAGGTTAACACGTGATTCACTGCGGCATGTGCACGCAATGAATGGTTACAACATCACTTACAGTGGATGTTTTTTTTTATGAAAAGGAAACAACATAAACACGAATAAATATAACCCCTGAAATTGCAGAACACCGTGTATTTTCTTCTCATATTCATATAAAATTCCTAATTTTGTACCAATATATTTTACGGCCAAAGTATCCACCACACGGCACTGGACACTGCACGCTGGGCAAGCGACACAGACAGCCAGACACACACAGCACACACAAACACACGCACACAATGTGGAACGTTGTCTTCGCTGTGAGCGTGCGTGGCGCGGTGATTCCTGTGCTGGGGATGTTCCTATCAAGGATGTCGCGGCGGCGGCTGGGGCAGGCGACATTAGCACGGAGACTGCCGTTTTGTTATCATTGTCCACGGTCATCACATCCATTGCTATTGATAACGAAGGGGCTGCATACGTGAGTGCGTGTGTGTGTGTAGGTGCTCGCTAACAGCACTTACCCCTACAGTCTGTTAAGGCTTTGTCTTTTTTTCTTCGTGGTGGGGAGCGTTGCGTTACGCCGAGTTCGATTCCCGCTCGCGGTCAGAGCCAGTGGCGATTATCTCAACCGGTCCTGGGCTCTCCCCTGGGTTCACTCGGCCTCAAATGAGTGCCAGGTGCGGCGTGTATAAACATTGTCGCAAGGGAGACAAAGGCGGTCGGGCGTAGTGCTGCCCACCCCACCCACCTCGCGTGCCCTGCCGGCCTTCATAGGTGCTAATCGCTAACAGCACTTGTCCCAACAGTCTGTTGAGGCTATACAGGTGAGGGGGGGGTATTTGTTTTCGTGTGCCAACGAGAATATTAGCGTGGCAATGGGCAGCGCTTGATGTCTTGGTAGCGAGGCCCTCTGGCCAGCTCCCTCCTCCCAGGAGTCAACGGTCGCCAGGCGACGACCGCTCGCTCCTCGCATCGCAGAGCGCACACACACGCGCACACACACACGCACACACGCACGCACACACACGCACACACGCACACACACGCAAACACACGCACACGCGCACACGCGCACACGCGCACGCACACACGCACACACACGCATGCACACACACACACGCATGCACACGCACGCGCACGCACACACACACACACGCATGCACACACACACGCACACACACGCATGCACACACACGCACGCGCACGCACACGTGCACACACACGCGGCAGTGCAGCATGCGTGCACGATTGCCACCTGTCTTGGCTTCACCCAGGATCGCCCTCACCCAAGGGCTGGTGGCGCGGTGGGGTTGGGGTTGGTGGAACACCCTCACAGACACATTCGCCTAACTCCCAAACGCGCTCTGGCTGTGAACTCCACCCCCCTTCCCCTGGCTTTGCCGGAGCATGATGGGAGCACGGCAAGTCCGATAACGTCCTTCTGCATTCCACGTGTGCGGAGATTGAGTGTTATCGCCCACCGACCACCAGTCACAGGCAGGAGTTATATCCGGGTCCTCAGCACTCAGCGATGGTGCGACAGTGGGCCCTCGGTTAACGACATTGATTGGTTCCACGAAAGAAAGCCATCGTTCATTGAAATAATCGTTCGTCGAATTTAGGAAATACGCAATAATTTGCCCTACCTTTAAAAATCCTGGTCGTGGCATCCTTCTGTTGAATCCTGGAAGTGGTGGATTGGGGCAGCCCATATTTTGCGAACCAGACCGCTTTCTGCAACACCTCTTTTGTGTTTTTCAATAATTTACTGCTTAATTTGCACACTAATCATTCTCCTCACTTTATTGTCATTCTTCACATTCATCTCAGGGGCCATCGTTATTGATTTTCTTTCACCTTTAAGAGATTTTTTTTTTGCTCTCAAAAAGCTCATAAAAGGGGTTGTCGCTGATTGGCTGAGGTCTGCCCGAGTCCACTTAGGAGCGCTCCGATTGGCCGAAATTGTCGGCCGCGTGATATCGTAAAACAATATCGTTATCGAAAAAATGTATCATTCATAGAAAACAATGGGAACCTGTGGGAGGCGGATTGTTAATTGAAATATCGTTAATCGATGGCATCGTAAACCGAGGAACCACTCTATAGGGCCACAGAATTTGGGCAATCGTTGGAGCCCGTTCGGGCTGCAAACCCCACGCTTCGTCTGCTGTGGGTTTCCATGCCTGTGAATCACAAAGAAAACCTGTGCACTGAGCTCCATTCTGGAAATTCTTTTTTTCTCCCCCGGGACATTTCCGCACCGCCGATTAGCACGGTTGGCCACGTGTGGTGCGAAAGAAGTTCAACGTGCACGAGCACGCGTAGTCGTCTCCTCCCTCCCTGGATGTGTATGCGCGCGTGTGTCCCCGGATTCCTGCAGCTCAGAGGTGGCAACCTTCGGGCCCGTTCAACAACCTGCCCCACCTCCTCCTCTCCGTGCGCTCCCCCCATATTTTCTCCCAACTTCAATGTCACAGCGAAGTCACCCCCCGGGCCCCCTCACCCCACACAGCGTCGGTCCACCTCTCCTCGACCCGCGGTTCAATCCGTGCTTTAAACTTCACCCTGGCCCCCTTCCTCTCCGCCCAGTGAAGCCCCCACCAATGGAGAAGATGAAAAGATGCGGCCGCCGTTTGATCAAATAAATAAATATGTCTCGCGCTGTGTGGATAATTTTTTTAACACACACACACACAGGTGTGGCATGCAAACCTCCATAGAGGCAGCGGTACCCTGTGTAGCCCACGTCGATTGTTGGGGGCGGAAAGTGCTTGCTGGCTTGATCCGGCGAACGACGGTGATGGTCTCACCAGCACCACGCCCGGCGTAGATGTTAACACACGGGCACCAGGTGCTAATTAATTCAGAATCAGAATATTTATTCGCGCTGGAGGAATCCGATGAGCTGTGAAGCTTTTTCGTTTTTTGCACAGATGTCCACCTTGAGATGTCCACCTTGAGATGTCCACCTTGAGATGTCCAATTGAAGGCCGAGTCAACCCAGGCCCAGGAACCGGTTCAGATATTCGATACCGATGTTAGCACGTGGCCAGGGATTGAAAACTTGGGTCGCTGGGTTTGTTGCACATAGCGCTCACCACTGCCCGCCACCGACACTCTACTAAACAATTGTATTTACCAGGTAAAGCCCCCTGAGCTATTTGCTGCGTTTCAGAGGTGACCTGGCCACACGTGGACATCCTTTCTGTTGAATGCAGTCAATTCTTCGGCTGCAACTCCCTCCATTAGTCTTCACTGCAGGCCATCAATTGGAATCTCTATTCGTTGATTCGGGTGAACTGATCGACTACATATTTTTGTGGGGGGGGGGTCAATTACTTGGGGGGGGGCGGCATTTAAAAATGTCAGCCGCCCTCCCACAACCTGCCTCGTGAAGGTGGGAAACCCCCTACAAGCCACGCCCAGCGGGACTGCGGCTTCTCATGCAAACGACGTCGCCAAGCCCCGCCCCATCACCTCCCGTCCAGCGGCACTCACCCGTGGGAACAGCGTCGCAAACCATTAAACCGCCACCGTGTTGCTCCGAATTGTCGAATAATCACATCGATAACCCGCAGATTACTGTAAACGATTGCACGAATAATCGAGTGCACGGAGCGGTCGTTTGCCCGTCGCATCAGCCGTTCTCCTCAATCCATTGTTCGGTTGAAGCTTCCTCGAGTGTTGGCAGGGCCGTATTCTGTGCAGTCAATCCATCTCAACTTCCTTCCTTCACTTTACACCACCACCATACTCTCAGCAAGCCAGCCACACACTCTCCTGCTATCTCCACGGCATCCCCCACCCACCACACCGCCCGCTCTACAGAAGCTGAGCGTCTCTCTCTCTCCCTCCCACTCGTGAATAAATAATGCATCAATCGCGCAAGACGCAGGGGGAACGACGCCACGTGGACTCCGTGACTCATTTGGAGTCGAGTGTCACGGGAAGAAAAAATCAAAGCAAGGGAGATGTCCTGCTCCCATTCATTTCGAGTTCTCGAGAAGGCTCGTGCTTTTGGGTGCTAAGTAAGCCCAGGTTTTGTGTTATTGTAGCGAACCTATATGTATGTATGAATGTTGAACATCTTGCACAGCGTACGTAGCCAACCGTGCTAATTGGAGGTGGGGAGAAAAGACAACAAACTAAACACATGTTTTTTTATTTAGTTTGTTAATCTAAATTTTAGAGTGGATGGCTCCAGTGGCTTCCTAAATATCGGAAGGAAGAGCATTCCAGATGGCCGCAGAAGCGCATCTGAAAGTGTGCGATGTGGTGACCGTCTTTGTTCGATGGGAAGCCAAAATCCGCTGTGAGGATGACCAGAGTTTGCGTGATGGTTTATAGCCCCTTGGCAAGATCGGCAAGGTATCATTCGGTGAGTCCATGTAAGCATTTGGCAAATCAGTCGGGGTGGCTGTGTGGCCCAGCTGTATAGCTGAATGGGCTCTACCTGGGAGATCAAAGTCTGACGATTGACTTCTTCTTGAAAGGTCAGAGAGCTGAGCTGGCATGGCTGAAAACTTGGGTTCGAATCCAGGCAACCGCCCGCCTAGGGGAATCTCAGCGCAGACTCCCGAAGCAATGGACGGTTTGAAACAAAATAACCCCCCCCCCCCCCCACAGGATCCCTCCCAGAGGGGGATCATCGTCACGAAGAAGGCCCTCAGTGCCCTTTTTAGTTATCCGTGTATCCGCTCAGTGGAGCAGGAACTCCGATTTCCCGCACCTCCGATTTCGCACGCACGCTATTGTACCGTCTCGTGGCGAACGACGTCACGGCGGCCATAGCGGGCAGCCGCGTGCGAACGAAGCCATCAGCCGTGAATTGGCCACCGCTGGCCGATTCGCGTGACCTCCGCGCTATCTCGGGGCCCGAGTCAGCCTCAAATCGAAAGCGTCATTCCCCCTGCAACAATGTAATCTCTTGCGATCATTTGAGAGCAATGACTCGCCCCAGAGGTTATCCGTGGCGGCCGGTATGTATGGGGGCATCGGGGTGGCACCTGAACTATAAATTCGCTTTCATTGTTTTATATTCTTTAAAAAAAAATGTTATTTTGAAATGAAAAGGAAAATAACGTAATTAAAACCATTTGAGGGGAACAAAAAAACAAGTCTTTCATTCATGTAATTGTTTTACTTGTTTCATAGATTCAAATAGAACAGATTCATACTTAATAAATATACTCTATGGGGTGATTAGCCTCACTGTCCTGTGCATCTCATTGGCCGATTAAAAGCATTCGCCACGGAGGACCACAATGGGGCAAGGTTGGTGCAAATAATTCCCGTCTCTGACCAATACCAAGCGGCCATAGCGACACCTCATGTGCAAATTACCTCCTGTCTCCAACCTCCTTCACCGCCACCACTGATGATGTAAGATCGACCACCACCCCCTCCACGCGTTGTCACCGCCCAGCAAAACGCTCAAATCCAACGCGTCAGCCAGCGGCCGTAACGATCGCTAATCCCGTGCCGTCGCCTGATCGCTTCGAATCGACGACTCACCTTCGAGGCAATGTCATTTTTGGAATATATGAAATAGTTATGCCACTTAAATTTGAATGCCACACAGATGAGCATCGTCACGCGCGAGAGGGTCCGTTTTGTCACTTATGATTTACCAACAGACCACACCGAATGGATTGAGTAGGAGGGATATTATTATTACGACTACGATGCATGCGAAAATTATATTTTCCAATCTCACTTGAGAAGGCAGCCCAGGCCATTCCGCTGCTTTTGAACATCTGTGGCAAATTGGATTTTCACTTTCCGCACTCAGCTGACTGTAAATTCGGTGGCAGGAGCATAAGTCTGACTCAACCACCGACGTTATTGAATTAAAGCCAAGCTGTCAATGATACGTAAATAATTAAAAACGATTTTAGCCCGGGGAACAACTTAAATGGACTCCTTCCGATCTTGAGGAGTCAGTGGCAAAACCTGGGGCTCTGAGAGCCAAGATAAGGCACACGACACAGTGCAACAATGTATATCAAGCTTCAACAGGAAGATCATAACGATGTCGCTTATTCATCTGAGTAGGCCTCGCCGAGTCTCAAGATTATTTTTCGGGAGGGTCTTGCATCGGGACATTTGGCCACTGCTGGCAATGAGTGTGTTCGCGTGCGTAAAACAGGGTGCAGTGGTGAGTCTATTGTGCAGTGCTGAGTCTATGGTGCAGTGATATGGGCAGTGTTGATTCTCTGGGCATTGTTGAGTATATGGGCAGTGTTAAGTCTATGGACAGTGTTGAGTATATGGGCAGTGTTGAGGCTATGGTGCAGTGTTGAGTTTATGGCCAGTGTTGAGTCTATGGGTAGCAGTGTTGAGTCTATGGTGCAGTGTTGAGTCTATGGGTAGCAGTGTTGAGTCTATGGGCAGTGTTAAGTCTATGGTATAGTGTTAAGTATATGGACAGTGTTGAGTATATGGGCAGTGTTGAGGCTATGGTGCAGTGTTGAGTCTATGGCCAGTGTTGAGTCTATGGGTAGCAGTGTTGAGTCTATGGTGCAGTGTTGAGTCTATGGGTAGCAGTGTTGAGTCTATGGGCAGTGTTGAGTCTATGGGTAGCAGTGTTGAGTCTATGGTGCAGTGTTGAGTCTATGGGTAGCAGTGTTGAGTCTATGGGCAGTGTTGAGTATATGGGTAGCAGTGTTGAGTCTATGGTGCAGTGTTGAGTCTATGGGTAGCAGTGTTGAGTCTATGGGTAGCAGTGTTGATTCTATGATGCAGTGTTGAGTCTATGATGCACTGCTGCTCAATGCACAGGAGGGAGAAGGACCGGTGACGAGATTGGACACAGGGGGAAGGAGGGACAGAGACAAGGAGAAGATTGGTAATGAAGAGGGTGAGAGAGGACGTGGAGAGGCTTAAGTATTTTGAAAAGGCAGCGGTGCAGCAAACGGAAATCCTGCGGAGTCGAATTAAAGGGGCGATCGAGAAAATAACTTCGTGCGGATGTGTTTTGAACGCGTTGGAGGGGGGCGAGGGCAGAGGCAGCGAGACGGAGAAGAAGGAGATTGCAGGGGTAGTCCAGACCCGTGTAGAGATCACATAATTAATCGGGAGTGTGTGTGTAGAAAGTGAAACGATGAAACGAGAGGGTGGATTTTACAGTCCTCTGTTAATCCACTGCTGGATGAAGCCCTCCCCACACCGTTCACCTATACATGTTCCTCTTCTTGGTTCTTTCGGTAAAGTCACGTAGAAGGGAAATAATAAAATAACACTGACACTGTCTTTCCGACAGACCTGTTCTTCACCTGAGGACGGCTGCTTGCGTTGTGGCCGAAACGTCGTGAGAATTATGAAGAACAGGTCTGTCGGAAAGACAGTGTCAGTGTCAGACACTGTCTTACCGACAGACCTGTTCTTCACCTGAGGACGGCTGCTTGCGTTGTGGCCGAAACGTCGTGAGAATTATGAAGAACAGGTCTGTCGGAAAGACAGTGTCAGTGTCAGACACTGTCTTACCGACAGACCTGTTCTTCACCTGAGGACGGCTGCTTGCGTTGTGGCCGAAACGTCGTGAGAATTATGAAGAACAGGTCTGTCGGAAAGACAGTGTCAGTGTCAAACGCTGTCTTACCGACAGACCTGTTCTTCACCTGAGGACGGCTGCTTGCGTTGTGGACGAAACGTCGTGAGAATTATTTTATCATGTTTTATTTTTGTTATTTTATTATTTCCCTCCTACGTGACTTTAAATGTTCGTTATAACTTTGATGTCTGCATAGTGTACAGTGAACGCTCCGTCGTCTGGCTTTTGCGTGTGTTAACGTAGTCGAGTTAACTTTCATCAATTGGCCAACGACGCCGTGATATGTGGAGGACTGCAGAGCTCGGGGGGATTCTTTGGCGCTGGCTCATCGGCTGACTCGTCTGCGGTTCCTCCTCCGCCTCGCGTCTCTCTTCGAAAGTCAGCGAACAATTAATTTCTCGGCGCGTTACAAGTTGAAGTCAATTATCCGTTGAGCTGCGGTGAGTACACAACGCTCCGTCCTTTTGTCTGTTCGTGACGTAGTTGCGGTAGCATTCACTGTGGCGAGATGTTAACTATCTCGCCCGGTATACAGGAGGTCGTGGAGTTTGCGTGTCTCTCTCTCTCTCCCCGTGGTCGCGTGGACTTTTCTCCGGGTCCTCCGGTTTTTTCCCCTCCACATTTATAATTATGACGCGTGCGATTACAGTGTTTGGTTGCTGTAAATGTCCACGTGATATGCCACTTTGCTGAGCTATCATTTGTGGCGAGGAAGCTTTTGAAAACGATCTGTATAGCTCAGTGGGCCTTACGTGGGCCTTACCTGGTAAAATAAAATAAAGTTTAGCTGATAATTTTCAGTTTCTCGAGTCTCGACGTATTCTAGTTTTCAATCTTCCTTCTCTTCGCGATTCCCCTCTCAACACTTTCAAATATCGCTTCAGGTAACGGGAGGACATTTCACGGGTGGTTTCTCCGTTACCTGCTGACTGCAGGTAACGGAGGCGGCGGGGAGGTGGATGGGCGGGCATTCGAGCGGGCAGTTTTTCGTAAATTCCCAGATCCTCAGTCTTACATAAAATACTACGGTCGGTTTGCGGCAAACAAGAAACATTGCGCCCCCCACCCCCATCAGCTACATTATCTACGAAGCAAGTACCGATTTACCCCCCCCCTACCCCTTTCCCCATCCATACCCACGATTGGATGAGACCCGTTAAAGTCCACGGCTTGAGAGCGTTGCAATTCAACTCAACGATTTGGAGAGCTCAACACGAACGCCAATAACAACCCTGGTGTGAGGAGGGGATGCATAATACGTAAATAATTGTTAATGTGTTTGGGATAGGCGACATCTGTGGCAATGGCGCTTCATAATAGCACGTGAATAGAGATGCCGGTAGAGAGACAGAGTGGATGAGAGATGGAGGCTGCACTTTACACCATGAGGCCTGATGATAATTTAAATAAAATAAAAAAGCCGGATTACCGATGTTGCAAACCGCCATGTGAATCGTTAACTAGCGGTAAATGCTGTTTAATAACCTCATCAACAATAAAACACAGTATTACTAAATACACTCATGAGTGTTGAAGGCAACGTTATACCATGTTGCCTGCACATTGCATTATGGGTGGAACTGTCACGGTGAGATTGGTGAAGGCTACTTGAAGATACCCCGATTATACACCACGTGACCCTTGTAACTCAAAGAATGTTTCCACCACCACCACCACCACCAAATAATAATAATGTGTCTAACTCAGGAATCGGTTCTGTGGCGTCTGCCGTTCTCGTTTCATCCATCACCTTCATTCCTTCTCGTTCCACACTGTTAGCCCGAACGTTTAATTCGCGTACCCCCGGCGTATACGTTGCATACGCCAGGATCCCCTTGGTCTGCGCGGTGCCGCTGTGCACGCGGCAAAACCTGCTTCGACCAAACATTTGCTGCAAGCGGTGCAAAGTCATTGACGTGCGGCTCTGCGGTCGCGCGCGAGTGACTACATTGTGTGTGTGTGCGCGCTGTATGCACTACTCGGCAGGCAGCCACCCCCCACACAGGAACACAAAACAAAGATCCCCCGTGTAGCCTGAACAGACGGTTGAGCCAAGTGCTGTGAGCGAGCACCTACGAAGGCCGGCACGGTGCACGAGAGAGTGGGTGGCCATCACCGTGCCCTTTGTCTCACTACTGGGGATGTTTCTTTTACGCATCGCACCTTGGTACTCATTTGAGGCCGAGTCGACCTGGCGGAGCCCCAGGCCCGGTTTCGATTCATCGCCACCGGTGTTGGCCCGTGAGCGGGAATCGAACTCGGGTCGCCGGGTTCGTAACGCGGCAAGTCCGGGCGTGGTGACCCACTCGGCTCGCTCTATCAGACTGAATACATCATCCGTGCGCGGCTCCAACTCTCCGGCTGCGTCATCTCTGCACATTCGCTGCAGTGTGCGTCCCAAGCGGCGCCACCATCTGCCAATCGTGGATCGAGCGTTTCCCCCTCGCTCCCTTCCTCCACCTCCTCCACTCCTCCTCGCCACCGACCTCTCCCTCTCTTGCTCGCCGGTGAACTTTTGTTCAACAGATTGAAAGGGGATGGCTGGGTGAGCAGAAGAAGAATCATCCAATAGATGTTTTAAGTTTCTCTCGAAGTTCAATTATAACCTCTTGCTAATTGTATGTTTCGTGCCATCGAGTCACAACTGAACGCGCGTCCCCAAAAATATTAATGAGAAGAATAAGAAGGCAGACAGACAAGGCGCATCGTGTTCACGTTTCATGGTGAATACCACGGGATTCTTTAACCATTAGCGGGACGTGGCGTGCCGTAGCCAGCGGTGTCGCACGCGGTTGATGAAGGAGAAGAAGGCAGAAAGACAGACAAGGCGCATCGTACCCCATTTGAACCTCATTTGCCAGTTAAAAATATGATAATTGTTTTTTTTAACCCTTTTATCTGGCAACAAAACTGACACCTTTTTTACAAGGAGTCATGTTTGCATAGACCACAATACCTGCAGTCATAATGCAAAAAAAAACATAACTCTGATAATGTATGCACTGTCCTTGAAGTTGATTGGTCCACACCCGAGACAGCTTTCCTTAGAGCCTAGTCTCACATGGTGTTGGACCAGATAGTGCGCCTTTTGGCGTCATCTGGTCCAACGCCATGTGAGACTAGGCTCACTTGATATAGCAAATCTAGCTGTGACGGTCCCACCTGATGACGGAGACTTGTGTTGCCTCCGAAACGTCGTGATTATTTATTATTTATTCATATTATTACTTTTTTTAATTTTAATTTCATTTTTTACCTACGTGACTTTACCGAAAAAACTAAGAGTAAGTAAAAAAAAAGGCGCAGATGTCGGAAACGCTCAGCGCCAAGCAGAGGCGGTGGCACGGAGAGAAAGGAGATATCTGAGGGTGCTATTTACGAGCATCCATCTGCTTCGGGATTTTAACAATATATATATATAAATAATGTTTCTTTAAATATAGAAAAATATATTTTTAAATGCTTTACAATTTAATGACGCTCCGCTCCCTCCTCTCCCCTCCCCACACCCCTCCCACACCCCGGTCTGTCCCTGTGAAGAGCTGCGACCACGGCTGCCTGCGAAGGTTGTCGTTGTGTGAAGTCAAGCGCAGGAGGGTTGCGCAGATGAAGGCGATGGGGGGCATCGTCAATCGCCGGTCGCCAGCGCTCGGCAGTGGGGGGGGGGGCTCGATAAGGATTGGAGTGGGGGTGGAGGGGGGGTGCTATGGAGGTGCAGAGGGAGACCGAGACATGGTGAGAAAGAGATAAGGAGAATGAGAGAGAGAGAGACACACACACGGAGCAAGGGGATGACAAAATGCACACAGCAGACGCAGAGACGTGTTGGCAACCATAACAACAACACAATGCAGAGAGAGAGAGAGAGACACGGAGGGAGAGACGCAAACAGGGAGATGTCGAGAGAGAGACAGCGAAAGGGGGATGAAATGGAAGGACGCAAGAGACAGACGGATGATGTAAACTAGACAGACAAACAAACAACGATGTGGAGTGACTTAGACATAGCCACAGAGACAGACACGCAGAGACAGATGGAGACGTTGAGACAGACGCAGGACAAAGCAGAGAGGAAACAAAGAGGCAAACACAGAGATAGAAAGACACGGAGACATGGCAAGAGAAAGAGAAATGGACAAGGAGTGATTCAAACAGAGACAGAAACACACACAGATCAAGATCTCCCCGATAGCCTCAAGAGACTTTTGGGACAAGTGCTGTTAGCGAGCACCTATGAAGACCAGCACGGCACACGAGGGGGTAGGTGGCCAGCACCACGCCCGGTCGCGTTTGTCTTTCCTAGTGGCGAATTTTACAAACCGCACCAGGTACTCATTTGAGGCCGAGTCGACCTAGGAGAGGCCCAGGGCCGGTTTCAGATAATCGCCACCAGCGTTGGCCGTGAGCGGGATTCGAACTCGAGCTCCCTGGGACGGGCTCGTAGAGGCAGCGCGCTAAACGCTGCGCCACCGCTCCCCATGACACACAGACAGATGAACGTACACAGAGACTCACAGACGATCACAGAGAAGAGAGAGAGGAGGAGGGGGGAAACACGCAAAGAGTCGGAGACCGATGTACAGCGAGGCACGGGAGAGACACCGGGAGAACGAACAACGGAAGGCAACCGATGATTGCGAGCGGACGCGAGAGCTCCACTGCCCTCTCGCCCAAGCGGGAACTCGAGCGCACGGGGCCTTCACTTCACAGCTGCTGCTGCCTGCTGCTTCCTGCTGCTGCTGCTACCTTCTTCAATAGCGACCAGTGGTGGGGTCGTGGCCGTGGTCGGTTGTTAGCTGCATCATTTAGCTCGCTACATCGACCGGCCTATAGATGTGTTGTTGTTGTTTTTTTACCGCAGCACTCCTGGACGAGCGAACATCGCTCGGTCTCAACCTTACGGAGGAGGGGCAAGGGTGAAGGTGCAGCTCAGCAACCGGTTGCCTGCAACCGGTTGCCTGCAACCGGTTGCCTGCAACCGGTTGCCTGCAACCGGTTGCTCGCGTCACTGCTGGGTGGAAGAGAGGGAATGACTAACACGAGGATCTCGTGCAGGCTCGAGGCCTCGTTTTGACCGTCAAGGGACATCGGCGGCTTAGCGAGTGACGGCTGCTGTAGCAGAGACGACGGCCTGCACCACCTAGCAGCGGATCGACCGTGGCCGATGCTGACGATTGAACGTCACCGCCCCCCCCCCCCCCCGGGGGTTATTGCAGCCGAAGCTGCAGCAGAAACCTCGGCAGAGGTAAAATAAAAAAAGAAGACCCTAGAATGGAACATCCATCAAGAGCCCGGCCTCCCTTCGTCGGGAGCCGAGACGAGACCTCCTCGTGTGCCGGTGGGGGTCTCGGAGACGCGATCACAACAACGGCGGCGCCCACTTTCTTATCAATATTTCAGTCCTCGTTTGTCTGGATAATTTGAACACGGCCACGGGGGGAGGGGACGAGGGGGGGGAGCGAGGGGGGGACGAGGGAGGGGGGTCTCTCCGAACGAAACGGTTAAACAAATTACGACCGAAATCTTGACTTAAAGCTTTCGTGGCTGCAGGAATTCATATTCTTTGAGTCTTTCGATAAAGTCACGTAGATAGGTTATCTACGTAAAGTCGCGTAGATAGGTTATCTACGCGACTTTACCGAAAGACCCAAAGAATATAAATTACGACAGCCCCCCACCCACCCCGATACTTAGACGCAGGTGGCAACTGCCTCACTCGCCACTCTCAGGCCGGGCTGGGCCGCCCTTTGCCCGTGTCACGTCTCCCCGCGTCTCCCCGTGTCTCCCCGTGTCTCCCGGTTTCTCCCCGCGTCTCCCCACGTCTCCCCACGTCTCCCCGTGTCTCCTGGTGTCTCCCCACGTCTCCCCGTGTCTCCCGGTGTCTCACCACGTCTCCCCGTGTCTCCCCGCGTCTCCCCGTGTCTCCCCGCGTCTCCCCACGTCTCCCCGTGTCTCCCCGTGTCTCCCGGTGTCTCCCCACGTCTCCCCGTGTCTCCCCGTGTCTCCCCACGTCTCCCCGTGTCTCCCCGCGTCTCCCCACGTCTCCCCGTGTCTCCCCACGTCTCCCCACGTCTCCTCGTGTCTCCCCACGTCTCCCTGCGTCTCCCCGTGTCTCCCCGCGTCTCCCCGTGTCTCCCCGCGTCGACCCCGCGGGCGCTCCGCTCCTGACGCGAGAGCGGCAGGCGAGAGGCTCTGCGAAGGCGGCGGCACGGGCTCAGCCTCCAGGGTGCCACTGGGCGGTTCATCCCGGGTGGTTCGGTGGGGATCTAAGCCACCTCAGTCGCCGCTGGGGTTAAGCCCCAGCCGGTGGTGGAGGTGTAGTGGTGGTATTGACGTGCGCCGACTGTGACAGTGATGGATCACGGGGCGGCGCGGGGTGCGGGGTTGGGCACGCGTTGTGGGCGTGGTGTGGACGCGCGCGCCGGGAGTGACAGATGACGGGGCGGCGCGGAGTGAGTGGTGAGGCACGATGAGATGTGGGAAAAGAGGATCGTAGCCAGCGCCCGGCGATTGGTCGAATAAGTGGGTGCTCGCAGCGACGTCCGCAGGTGGGGTATAAAGGGGGACGCGCGAGAGCACTCGGGGAGAGTTACCCAGTTGAAGACCCGAAGACGGAGCTGAAGACTTAGTCGCCGAGTAGCTAAGTGGATGTTGGTCATCCGAGTAGCTCAGTGGCGTTAGTCGCCGAGTAGCTAAGTGGATGTTGGTCATCCGAGTAGCTCAGTGGCGTTAGTCGCCGAGTAGCTAAGTGGATGTTGGTCATCCGAGTAGCTCAGTGGGCGTTAGTCGCCAAGTAGCTAAGTGGGTGTTTGTCACCCGAGTACTAAGTGGATGTTGGTCATCCGAGTAGCCCAGTGGCGTTAGTCGCCGAGTAGCTAAGTGGATGTTGGTCATCCGAGTAGCTCAGTGGGCGTTAGTCGCCAAGTAGCTAAGTGGGTGGTTGTCACCCGAGTACTAAGTGGATGTTGGTCATCCGAGTAGCTCAGTGGGCGTTAGTCGCCAAGTAGCTAAGTGGGTGTTTGTCACCCGAGATACAAAGTAGGTGTTAGTCACCTGTAACCAAGTTTGATAAAATAAAGAGTGTGTTACCCGTGAAGTCGTCTCCCGCCGAGTTACTACATTACAACTGGCGTCAGAAGTAAACCTGTCTTCAAGAAGTATGGACACAAGGAAGACTACCCGTACCCACGAGCGAGGTCGGGATGACGACGGCGTACCGGGGACACCAACCTCGGGAGGAGAGGACGAGGAGTGGCCGCCGATGCAGCATGTCGCGGTGATGGCCGACGCTCTGCTTGCCTCCGACACCAGCCTCCAAGACGCACACTCCCGGTTGGCGGAGTTGCTGCTCGCCGCCGCTGCAATCTTGGCCGAGATCTCCGTTCCAGCGGGCGGGAAAACGGCTGCGGGGTTGGAGGAAGGAGCGAGGCTGGCGGGATCCCGCCAAAAGGCGCTTCGCGCCAAAAGTCTGGAAGTTCCCGCCGTTTTTGAGGGGCCGCCATTGATTGGCGGGAAACACGGACGCCACGTGGCCGGACACCTCCGCGCAGCGCAGCCCACGTCATCAGCGCGCGCCGGAGCCCTCCATTTTGCGCCTGACAACCGAGCCGACATTTTACACAACTCCAGCGGAGCGCGGGAAAATCTCTCCGACGTCGACGACGATCGGGTCCTCCAGCAAAGATTGCCCGCGCTGTCGGCGTTCAAGGCGGATGGGGGCGACTGGGGAGCCTTCCAACGAAGGTTCCTCGCTCATCAGGAGATGTCGGGGTGGTCCGACACCACTGCCCTGCGTGCGTTGCCAGCGATGCTTGACGACGACGCGCTTGCAGCCTTCACATCTGCTGCAAGGTCGTCCCGCTCTACGCTCCAGGCCGCACTACACCTGATGGCGAAGGTGTTCGGGCCGCCCTCCACGTGTCGCCACCAGTTCTACGATCGGCGGAAGGTGGCTGGGGAAACGACGCTAGCCTACCGCACGGCACTACTCGCCTTGGCGGACGCAGCTTTTCCCCGCATGGATAAGGAGGGGAAGGACGCCATGGTGACGGAGCAGCTGCTGGTGTTGGCCCACGAGTTGGGGGTCCCCATCAACGTGGCAGACGAGATGGAGATCTGCTCCCTGGCGATCGCCACGAGCATTCACGCGTACGAGGTCCTCAAACGCAAGCCGGGGGTCGTCTGCAAATGGCCGGGGAACGCGGCACTGGCCGCCACGATCGCCGAACCTCAGCCAGCTGCGGTGCAGGAGCAGGCCTTCGCTGCATCGCGTCCGGGGGAGTGGAGAACGGGAGGTCGTTCGCCCACACGTTCGCCCCGCAAGCTGGAGCAACCGAAACCTACGACGTCCGTCGTCTGCTACAACTGCGGCCTTCGGGGTCACGTCGCAGCCGGGTGCCGGGCCCCGCGTCAGCGCGCCGCAGGACCACGTCGGGACGACGACCAGGGCCACAAGTCATCCCTACAAAACCCGGCAAGTCGCGGCACCTCACACGTTCGGTCCACAAACACGGCACATTCGGGTCGCCGCTTCGCGGTGGGGGGTTCGCGGCTGGGTGCCGGGGGTTCAATTCGGCGAGGGGGGTCCGTACGCGGCCCGCAAGCAGTCGAGTGGTCCGAATTGGCCCACAGGATCGTGGCTGCGTCGGCCGGGTCGTCCGTGGTAACGGGGTTCATTGACGGGGTTGAGGTCCGGGTGCTTGTTGACACGGGTGCGTCGGCCACCATCATCTCGGACCTTATTTATAACATTCTTCCCGTCCAAAGTAGACCCCTTCTGCCAGTAGACGTGCCATTTTATGCGGCGAATGGGGGATCCCTGAAGATCATCGGCCAGATTCGGGCGACTATTTGCATTGGTGACATTAAATTAGCGGGCCCTATTTTTGTATCATCATCGCTGGCCGTTCCCTGTTTGCTAGGTACGGACTTTTTGTCAAAAATGCCCATCAAAATTCTTATAGATCAGGCCTGCATAGAGCTTCTGTCAGGTCGGCGGGTTGCCTTCTTGTCGAGCCCTATCAAAGTGCGCACGGTTTGTGCGACGGTGCAGGCGCTGGCGACTCACACTGTTCGGGTGCCCCCGGGATCGCAAATGTTAGTACCCCTTCGGTTCAGGAAGCCACTCGAGGTGGGTGCGGAGGCACAGGGGGTGCTGTTGGGGCCGTCAAACAGAGCCAGTAAGGGCCTCGACTTAGCGGTTGCTCAAACCATGGTGAGAGGGGACAGTGAGCCGTTCGTAATGGTCCTGAATACGGGGTCGCGGCCGGCCGTAATTGCGCAGGGAACGGTGCTGGCTCACGCCGCGCCGCTACCCGTTGAGGAACGGCTCGTGGCTCAAGCAGATTTTACTGTCGAGTCGCATCCTCAAAGTGATGAGGGGACTGAGTGGTTGGACTCGCTGTGTGCGGGTTCTGCTAACTTGTCCGGGGTGCAATTGGGAGCATTGAGGGGTTTGCTCATCGAGTTGGCTGACGTGTTCAGCAAACATAAGTACGATATCGGCTGCACTGACCTGTTGCGCCACCACATAGCTACAGGGGACGCGGCCCCTATTCGTCAGAATCCCTTCCGGCTCAGCCCGGCCGAGAAGGAACATGTGCAATCGGCGGTTAATGATATGTTGGCGGCCGATATCATTTCGCCCTCTTCTAGTCCGTGGGGTGCTCCTATTGTCCTAGTAAAGAAACAGGACGGGTCCTTGCGGTTTTGTGTCGATTTCCGCCGCTTAAACAAAATCTCGATGGCGGATGCGTATCCGCTCCCCAGGATGGATGAGTCGCTGGATGCCTTGGCGGGAGCGCAGTTTTTTTCCACACTCGATCTGCTTTCTGGATTTTGGCAATTGCCACTCGATAACGAGTCAAAACCTAAAACTGCTTTCCGGACACCTGGGGGCCTATTTGAATTCAACCGTTTGCCCATGGGCTTACATTCCGCTCCCGCCACGTTCCAGAGACTCATGGAATTGGTTTTGTCGGGCCTCCAATGGGATACCTGTTTGATTTATCTTGACGATATTATCGTCTTTAGTCGGACTTTCGAGGAGCACCTCCAGCGACTGAGAGCGGTGTTCCTCAGGATGCGTTCCGCTAAGCTTAAATTTAAACCGGCTAAATGTTTTCTGCTTCGGGAATCGGTCAGGTATTTGGGCCATATCGTGAGTCGTTCAGGGATCTCGACGGACCCTGCTAAGACGCATTGCGTCAGCTCATGGCCAACGCCAACCTCGGTCACGGAGGTTCGTAGTTTCATTGGTTTTGCCTCCTATTACCGTCGTTTTGTCAAGCAATTTGCCACCATAGCCAAGCCCCTGCACGCTTTGACGGCTAAGGGTGTGAGGTTTCACTGGGGGGCGGAGGAGGAGGCTGCGTTCTGCTCCCTCCGTGACGCTTTGGTGCAGGCTCCCCCCTTGTGTTACCCCGATTTCACACAACCGTTTTTGCTTGACACGGACGCCAGCAATACGGGTATCGGGGGGGTGCTCTCACAGTTGGTCGGGGGGGTTGAACGGGTGGTCGCCTACGGTAGTAGGGTTCTTTCCCCCGCAGAACAACGCTATTGCGTAACTCGTCGTGAATTGTTAGCCATTGTGTTTTTTACACAGCAATTCAGGCCGTATCTTTACGGCCGTCATTTTACGGTCCGGACGGACCATGCGGCTCTACAATACGCTATGCGCGTGGCACAGCCATCGGGCCAATTGTCCCGATGGTTGGAGGTCCTTCAAGACTACCAATTCACGACGATTTACCGCAAGGGGTTGCGGCACTCAAACGCGGACGCCTTGTCGCGGTTGCCGCCGTGCACGGACTGCACATGTTTGTTGGGATCAGCGCGGTGCAAACCCCCGGTCGCCGGCACCCCGGGAGTTGCGCTCGCCGCCACTGACACCCCGGGAGAAGACGCCCCCACGGGGAGGGATTCGCTGTTGTCGTTGCCCCTCATTGAGTGGGGCCGCCTCCAGATGTCCGACAGCTCCCTACTTACGCTGCGTCGGAAAGTTGGCGCTCCCGAAGAAGGGGAGGCGCGGGTCGGTTCCTGGGTGTGCAGACAGGGCCTTTTGATGAGGTGGGACAACATGTCCCGGCGTCACGTGCTCGTTGTGCCTGTTGCTATGCGGGGTAGGGTTGTTCTGGCAGCTCATGAACGGCTCATGCATCTGGGTTTTCACAAAACGCTCGCCCTAATCCAGCGAGACTATTATTGGCCGGGGATGGGTAACGACGTGGCGAATATTCTTAAGGGATGCGTAGGGTGCGCCAAAAGGAAACCGCCACCATTGGCAGCTAATCCACCGCTGCAATCCATTCAGGTTTCGCGTATAAACGAATTGGTAGCGTTGGACATCTTGGGGCCCTTTCCGGTTACACCAAGGGGAAATAGGTTCCTGCTGGTTGGCGTGGAATACTTCACCCGATGGCCTATGGCATGGCCGCTCGCCAACCAGTCGGCTGCGGCGGTGGCGGACGCCTTTGTCTAGGGTTATGTGTTGGACAAGGGCGCCCCCGAACGCTTGCTGACGGATCAAGGGAAGAATTTTTCGAGCGTTTTGTTGCGCGAGGTGTGCGACCTGTTGGGTACAAAGAAAGTGCGTACTTCCCCCTACCACCCGCAGACTGACGGGATGGTTGAGCGTCTGAACAGGACGATTACGTCTATGTTGTGCCAGCAGGTCTGCGACGATCAGGTTGATTGGGACTTACAGGTGCCGGGGGTACTCGCGGCCTATCGAATGGCCCCTCATGCGGCGACGGGGTTTTCCCCATTTTTTCTTATGTATGGGCGGGAGGCCGATCCGGCCATGGACGTCCAACTGGGGATTTCCCAGCCACGTGCAAAATCTAAATTGGCAGACCACATCAAATTTAATATCGCCAAATTGACTGAAGCGCGCGAGGCGGCAAGGTTGAATTCGCGGTCGCGGCAAATTGCAAACGAGAAATTGCATGAGCGGAGGGTGCATACGCATGATTGGAAACCAGGCGATAAGGCCTGGCTGCATTGTCCACATGCACCGTTGGCTACGTCCCCCAAGTTGTTGAGACCTTGGAGGGGACCGGTGGAAATTGTGCGGGTTGCACGACCCCAGAGTATACAGATTAAATGGGGGAAACGCCGTTGGTATGTGCACCCCTCCCGACTGAAGCCCTATGCGGCACCGTGTGACCCCGTTCTGTGCCGTGACGACCGGGCGTGTGATGTGACCGTCGACTCGGGGAGGGAGGTGTCGCAGGCTGATCCTCACGTGTCTCCACCTGACCCACCCCCAGGTGCCTCGGGCTTGACGGCTGCTGACCGTCGAGAGCCTGAACCCCGGGGCACGCACGAGTCCTCGATGCCTGGCCGATGTCTTCCTGAACCGCCGGCACCACCGGACGTTCAACCGCGTCTGGTGCCGTACGACGGACCGGCAAGGCGGACTCGGGCTAGGTCTCAACAATTTTCATGAAGACGTTTTTTCTCTACACCGAGCTCGCCCGGTGTTCCCCTCTGCCGGGGTAATGTCCCGTTGTAGGGACGCTCGGAAGAAAAAGGGGACACTGCACGAGTCGAAAGAAAAAAAAAATTTCCATTTATTTTCCTTTTTGCATACACATTGCTATTGTCACTCGCCGGTTTGTATATATTGTTCTATTGTCGCGGTGGCATTGGTTGAGGGTTGCGGATGGTAGTGTTCGCGTCGTGTTGTGTTGTTAGGTTAGTTGTTGTTCTTGTTGTTGTGTTGTGTTACGGGGCACACAGGGGGGTTTGTATATTTTTATAGCAGCCGGGGCGGCTGCGAGCTATGTGGTAGGGGGTGATGTAGTGGTGGTATTGACGTGCGCCGACTGTGACAGTGATGGATCACGGGGCGGCGCGGGGTGCGGGGTTGGGCACGCGTTGTGGGCGTGGTGTGGACGCGCGCGCCGGGAGTGACAGATGACGGGGCGGCGCGGAGTGAGTGGTGAGGCACGATGAGATGTGGGAAAAGAGGATCGTAGCCAGCGCCCGGCGATTGGTCGAATAAGTGGGTGCTCGCAGCGACGTCCGCAGGTGGGGTATAAAGGGGGACGCGCGAGAGCACTCGGGGAGAGTTACCCAGTTGAAGACCCGAAGACGGAGCTGAAGACTTAGTCGCCGAGTAGCTAAGTGGATGTTGGTCATCCGAGTAGCTCAGTGGCGTTAGTCGCCGAGTAGCTAAGTGGATGTTGGTCATCCGAGTAGCTCAGTGGCGTTAGTCGCCGAGTAGCTAAGTGGATGTTGGTCATCCGAGTAGCTCAGTGGGCGTTAGTCGCCAAGTAGCTAAGTGGGTGTTTGTCACCCGAGTACTAAGTGGATGTTGGTCATCCGAGTAGCCCAGTGGCGTTAGTCGCCGAGTAGCTAAGTGGATGTTGGTCATCCGAGTAGCTCAGTGGGCGTTAGTCGCCAAGTAGCTAAGTGGGTGGTTGTCACCCGAGTACTAAGTGGATGTTGGTCATCCGAGTAGCTCAGTGGGCGTTAGTCGCCAAGTAGCTAAGTGGGTGTTTGTCACCCGAGATACAAAGTAGGTGTTAGTCACCTGTAACCAAGTTTGATAAAATAAAGAGTGTGTTACCCGTGAAGTCGTCTCCCGCCGAGTTACTACATTACAGAGGCAATTGAGGGCGTGCGGCAGTCGAGTCGACACTTGAAGCCGTCGCACTCAGATCCTACGGAGGAATACTCGCCGCAAATGAACCGCGAAACCTCGTCAAGGACCATGAACCACCATCGCGTGAACTCCGCTCATCCTCCTCGCAAGCAGCAGCGGCTTTTGGCTCGGTCATCGAACAAAGGCGGCGGTCACCGCATCATATCGCGACGCTTACAGATGCGCTTCTGCGGCCGTCTGGAACGCTCTTCCTTCCGATGCTAGGAAGCAACTAGGAGCTGTGGCACTTTTAAATCAGATTGAAATCTCAGTTATTTACAACTGCTTTTTGTGTTTAGTTTGTTGTACGGACGATTACATACAGTGCGAAAGAAGTTCAACATACATACACTATACTCCACACTACATACAGTACACTATACACCACACCCAGTACACTATACACCACACAACTCTATACTAAACTACTATAGACTACACTATACACTACACCACTACACTACGTTGAATACTAATTTCTTTAATACTGTTTTATGTGTTTAGCTTGTTGTCTTTCCCCCGCACCTCCGATTCGCACGGTTGGCTACGTAGGGTGCGAACGAAGTTCAACATCCATACGTACGTACATTAGCAAGGGCCGCCTGGAGGTGAACCCTATTAGGTCGTAAATAAACAAACAAAATACTCGCCGAGCCTAACGACCCACGAGAGTTGGATTAAGGTGCTCGATTCTCATTGGCGATCTGTCACGGGGCGAGCGGACGTATCGAGTGCACAACCGCGTGACGGCCTCAAGGTGCACCCAGCCTGGCACAAGCGCCTTTGGCGGTGCCGTCACCACCACGTGATGTCGTTGTTGGTCGGTGGAGGAGGAGGAAGGAGGGGGAAGGAGGGCGAAGGAGAGGGGCGGAGGGGGCAGGGAGAGGGGGAGGAGAGATGGGGAGGCATCGGCAGCGCTTAACGAACTGCGCTACGTGAACCCGGCGAGCCGAGTTCGATTCCCCACTCAGGGCCCGCATCGGTGACAAAATTGTCCGAACCCGGTCCTGGGCCTCCCCTAGGTCGACTCGGCCTTAACTGAGTACCTGGTACGACATGTGAAAAACCGTGTCGAGGAGACGAGTTCGTGGAGCCGCGGTGTTTTTTGTTCCTTCCCCACGCGCTGGCCTTTCTTAATAGGTGCTCGCTAAACTGCACTTGCCCAAACGGTTCAAACGGCTATATGGCGGAATGTCGCGCCTTTGTCTCTTGTGTGGCCGAATAAAAAAAAAAGTCATCAGTAATCCACAATAGAGGTTTTTCTCTCTTGAGTTGTCAACTCTGGATGTCGCCTGATGATGCTGGTTGTAATTACCGGCGAAATGTCACGGGTTTATTCTCCAACACACAACCGGTTAGTGCTGTACTAGTAACGAAATGGTTTGCCCGTTCTGTTTACGTGACAAACCTTACTAAATGTCTGCGTCCGGTGGTCACGGGTTTTACGACACATTTATATTTACGCGATCCAACCCAAAAAAATCTTTATATATGGATAGTATTGGTCGCGAAAGCCTACACGTTGAACTGATCATCAGTAATACGTTTGCCAACATATGCATGCCAAGCAATGTGGTTTGAAATCCTCTCTCGTTTCAATCACAACAACCGATAACTTCATACGGGGAGATGTAATGGCCCGCTGATTGCCACTGTTCTGTGATGTCAACTCAAGTGTCACGTCATTATTTACATCTCAGAGGCATCCATCGCGTTCATATCAGCGCCCACCAGTCGACCTGGAGGTCATCCTTCGCATCCCTTGATAGCAACTATTATTTTTTTCTTCTTCACGTTATCTTCCCCGAGTTTGTGCTGAATGAAGCCCCCATTAGACCAAGGAGACCTGCAGAACTCCGGCCTTCGGACGCAAGCCACAGCGCCGCTAATTCCGGCCCCCCGCGTAATCAGCCGAGCGGTTGCGTCGTGACCCCCCCCCCCATCTGTCACTCTGTCCCGCAGCCCTGTCCACCGAGCCTTGTACTGACTCCCATCCTTGGAAGACGCCAGCAGCAAGGCCAAGTTTCATCGACCTGCAGCTGTCACTCACAGCCGCCTGTAAGTGCCGGAGCCTGCCAAACTGAGTGGCGACGACACCAACCGGGAGGATATACTCCGCTGGCGCGCAAAGGAAATCACGGTGTGCTGGAGGGCACGGGGCGAAGAAGCGAGTGGGCCGTGTCACGTCGTCTCGAGTGCGACACCAAACTTACTCTCGGGCGACAAGCCGGGGGAGGCGGAGGACGCGTCTCGTTTGGAACTCCCGCTCGCAGCGAGCGGTGTACCGCCGCGCATGAGCGAACGTTCGCGACGGATGATCACAGCGACACTTAAAAAGTCAAACGAATTATTCGCTGCTGCTGCTGCTGCTGCGTTAGCAGTGGTGCACTAGCACAAACAGCAACAATAACAACTAACTGCAAGAGCATCCGTCGATGACGACACACTGCAGGCCGTGGTGGTGACTACATTTCCACGTGCTAGGAGAAATGGGCCACTGTCCAAAAAACGTCACCTATTATGTGTACATCTATTTACTTATTTTCCCTGGAAGGCCACGGTGTTATCGTGTTGAGCGTTTTTTTTTTCTATTTTAAAGTTACTTCAATCGGCATCTCTGTCCACACTGCTTGCAACGCCGCGTGTGATCGCCCCTGCTCTGGAGCGCTCGCCACTTGGCAAGCGACGCTGACTTATTTGGTACGGATGCGACTGCCACTTTATGCACGCAAGAAGTTGTCGTCATCATTGTTGTTGTTGTTATTGTTTCCTCCTGCAGCCATGGGTGGGGGTGTGGGGCCAGGCTGAGACAAGGAAACTCACTGCACACATGAGAACCAGGATTGATCAGAAGTGGCTGAAAACGTGGATTCGAAGCCAAGCCCCTCTGGTAGTGGTCACTCGGTGCACCGACATCAGCAAGGGGGTGGGGGTGCCAGGCGTAAGGATGCCAAGCAAAAGCTTAGGGCCTCCAAGAAGCTTAATGGGCCATGGGTTCATAAAAATAACAAATACAACGGTGGGGTGAACCAAATAATCAAACCACATTCAAATCCTAAAATAACAAGATGATTTGCATAAGCATTCGAATAACGCCTCTCACCTCTATCCTGCCTACATCTCGCTCCTCTCATCTCACTACGCATTGGTTCCTACTTGAAGGAGCTAATGCACTTGTATATTCCATCAAGGTCCTTGAGATCTGCTGATCTCCAACTGCTCAGCACTCCCAGGGTCTCGGCTGCACTCTTTTGGCGATCGGTGCTTTTGTTCGTGTGGCACCCAAGCTATGGAACGCCTCGCCACTTGGAATCGGGAAATCGAAGTCGGTAGATAGATTCAAGTCTGCTTTGAAAACCCCGTCTCTTTAAAGTGACCTTCCCTCTCCAGTTTGGTCGGTTGCCCTGGTTCTGTTTTTGTTTTCTGCTTTGCATGCATTGCGCATTGGGATCCTAGGATGGAATTCCGCATTATACATTTGAATCGTTATTATTATTACATCTCTGTTTGTGTGTACATTTCTCTTGTCTTGCTACATCGCCATCGCTCGCCTCGATCTCTTCCGTCGTCGTATTTACCACCACCATCACCGCCACCACCATCACCGCCACCACCTCCACCGCCACCACCACTGCCACCACCACCACCGCCACCACCACTACCACCGCCACCACCAACATCATCACCGCCGCCACCACCACCACCATCACCGCCACCACGTCCACCGCCACCACCACTGCCACCACCACCACCGCTGCCACCACCGCTGCCACCACCGCTGCCACCACCACTTCCACCACCTCCACCGCCACCACCGTCACCACCAATATCATCACCGCCGCCACCACCACCACCGCCACCACCAGCACCATCATCACGGCCGCCACCACCACCACCATCGCCATCACCACGTCCACCGCCACCACCACTGCCACCACCGCCGCCACCACCTCCACCGTCACCACCTCCACCGCCGCCACCACCACCACCGCCACCACCGCCACCACCAACATCATCACCGCTGCCACCACCACCACCGCCATGACCTCCACCACCACCGCCCACACCACCACCACTGCTGTCGCCGCCACCACCACCAGCACCATCATCACCGCCGCCACGACCACCACCATCGCCACCACCGCCACCACCAACAATAACAACAACCGCCATTCATCATTAAGTGGCGGTGACGTCACCGCGGCGCTTGCGCCAGGCTATGGGCACTTTAAGGCCACGTGAAGCGTCGAACGCCCGCTGGCAGGAGGTCACGGGACAGACTCAGGAGGTGCCGCCACGCAGGAGGCCTCGGGGAAGTACCGTAGGCGAGCTGGGAAGGCAGCAGCAGCCAGCCGGTGAGCCGGCACCAACATCTTCCCAAGCTCTGCGGTCTGCTACATACAAAGATGTTTTCCGCCAATGAGTGAGTGTCACGTGTGGGAGGAAACCAGAGCTCCCCCCGCGTGCCAGGCGGGCAAAATCCTCCATCCGACACACAGACGGAACAGGTGGAGTCCACATTCGATGCGTCTCTCTTGGCCAGCCAGAGAACGGCACCTCCTCGATGCCCAGGGCAAGGGCGTATCAGAGCCCATCTGTGCGCGATCCGCCGACCCCCGCCGTCTCCGCAGCGATGGAGTACGGGCAGCCACGTGCACAGCCACGAGCACCCGGCTAAAAGGATTAGGACCGTGAGCCGGGATTTGTCGGTCCTTTGCTGCGATAAGCAGGACAGCCCGCAGAGTGAGCCTCGAACACAGGCCCCGTGCATTCTACAGTGGCATTAAATATTAACGCACTGCCGTGAAAGGCACAGTTCGGGTGTAATGGGCTACGTTCAAGTGGTCGACATTCGACCGCCCGGTTGCGCCATCGTTATCGGTCTGTGTACAACAGCAGAAGAAGGGGGAGAAATCACCCAAAAGGATTTTTAAAAAAATTCTCAAATTAAATTTTAACCTCTTGCAAAATGTATTTTTTTTGTTTTTACGCACAAAACCAGTGGCGATGTAGGCCAGTGCCACCGAGTCACAACTGAACGCGCGTCCCAGTGGAAATGACCCAAGCGCGTAGGGGGCTGCACGACACACAATCTGATCAGATCACCATTGCGAGGGACAACCCAAGAATCAATGATGAGCTGTTAGTGGGGAGCGGTGGTGTAGCGGTTAGCGCGCTGCGCCATGAATCCGGCAACCCGAGTTCGATTCCCGCTCACGGCCAACACCAGTGACGATTATATTAACCGGTCCTGGGCCTCCACTAGGTCGACTTAGCCTCAAATGAGTACCTGGTGCAGTGTGTAAACATCGCCACTGGGGAGACAAAGGCGGCCGGGCGTGGTGCTGGCCACCCACTCCCTCGTGTGCCGTGCTAGTCTTCATAGGCGCTCGCTAACAGCACTTGGCCCCAACAGTCTTACAAGGCTATACGGGGCATCTTTGCCTTTGTGCTGTCATGTATGCGTGCCGTGTGCGTGCCGTGTGCGTTGTGTGCGTTGTGTGTGCTGTGTGAGGGCGCACGTGCGGTCTGCGTGAGTGCGCGTCTGCACGCTCGACTGTGGTCGTCCCTTCGTCGTGTCCGTGAGTCTTTCGGCACCCACGGCCACCCCCACGGGGTCCGTGTCCCAGCGGGAGGTGGCGCTGGTGAAGATTCTCGCCGCTAAGCCGCACGCGCCGGCGAGGACACGCTGGCGCGAGAGAGCTATTTTATGCCCACATGCATTATTCATCCGAGGCACGCGCTTGGATTTCATATCGCCTCGCTGCAAGGGAGGATATTGAGATTTGCAACTCGTCAAAATTGCATTTAGGAATACAGCGGCGTTTTCCTTAGGTGCTCGCAAATTCAAACTGGGAGCCGTGCGTTGAGTGGATTTTCTGTTGTTGCATTCACGCCGAAGTCACTCGATTGGGAGCACGCAAAGCGACCACCGCGTCATGCCCGCTTGCAAGGCCAGGCGCTCAGTCGCCTTGTGCCGCACAGGGACAGCTGCCACCTGAGAGATGTGGGGGGGGGGGTGTGTCCCCCCCTTTCAGACGCCTTGAAGATGAGGCGTGACGACGTTGAGTCAGCTCAGGAGATGCCCACCCCTCTACCCCCGACGGAGAGACCGGGGCTGGCCTCTATCGGAAGCAAAATTCCCATGGGACACATCGGCACTGGGGACGAATCATTCAAAAAAACTCCAAAAATGTAAACAACCTCCCCGCCCCCCCTCCTTCCCCCCCCCCCACTATATACGGCTCAGCTGCATCAGGACGGCTCTCCGCGGTCTCCGATTCCCGGATCTGCGAGCTGCGCGACGGGCTCCAACGGGCTCCGCGTTTTGTTCAAATGAGAGCAAAAAAAAAAGTACAATAAAAAACAACCGCACATGAGCATGGTACTCTCCATACGCATATATTAGACATCTATTATACAAGCCCGCGAGATCCCGACGGCCGCGGCGCGCCGCTCTGACTGGCAGGCGCCCGCAAGCGGCGATGCCGCCTGCCAGACGTCGGCTTCTCACGCGAGGTGCAGCGGGCGGTGGGTCGTTTTGGGCACGAACGGGGTTTTCTGTGTGTTTTGCTGCTCGGCCGGGTTCATTTTTACAGACCAGTTGCCGGCGCACGAACGGACGACTCTGAGCGAGCGAGCGAGCGCGTGGGAGCAGACGAGCGCGTGGGAGCACGGGGGCACGTGGGCGGCATCGCCAAGGCTGTCACGCGAACTTCTCGGGGGTCCCACCCACAAGTTCGGGAGTCTGATTTTCACATCACCGCATACGTCCGTGAAGTCCGTGACCGCCGCCCGTCGGTTCCGATTGCGGGGAGAGCCCGTGACGTTGCTGGCGCCGTTGTACGTTGAGTGGCGGGGGGGGGGGGGTGAAACGCTTGCGGTGAAAAATCATCCTGCGCAGTTAAATCGAGCTTCCCATAAGCACCCGTCATCCGGCACTGTGGAGGCGACGGGGGGGGGGGGGGGGGGTCGGTGGCTCGTCAGTAGAAGGCGGCACAACAAAACGTGGACTCCCAACTGTGCCGTCTGTATGCATGGGATCGAGCGTTGCCCCCTCGCATGCGTGAGTTTTCTTCGGGCGCTCCGGTTTCCTCCCACACGTAAACACTCATTAGTTGGGCGATAGCATGTGAATATATAGAGGACCGCAGAGCTTGGGCAATCGTTGTTGGTAGTGCCGGATCATCACCTGGCTGCTGCTGTCCCCGGCTGGTCTGTGGTTCCTCCTCCCACTTCTGAGTCATCCTCCCCTCTTCTAGAGCGAACTCTCGGTTACGAGATGACAATAAACACAGTACCCTCTATCTGCCGTTGCAACGTGGCTCCTCAAAGGGTGAGATGGGATGCAGGAAAGAATATCTCGCTTGCAACATGGCTCTGAACATTTAAATAGGAGTGACCCATTGCTTCACGACCCACGTCGCGTAATTATGCAATGACTGCCTCAGTGAGAACGCTCCAAAGTAATGTGAACGCGAAGTTCCTTCCACCCCAAACCTTCCAGCCACTGCTGTTTTAATGAACTCATTAAGGGCCAGCACGGTGTGGTTTTCTTTAAGCTGCCTTTGGGTTGCAGGGCACATCGAGCTTACCGCTCGTTCATTGTCACCGCAATCAATCAGAATTACAAAGCATAGGGCCATAGATTCCTCTAATTGGTGATTTCCTCACTGAGACTTTGATCCTCCCTTAAGACTGAGACAATGAGTCCAATTTTAATGAACAGCTCTTTGTTGTTGTTGGTGTCATTTAACCAATGCTATCCCTGATTGAGCTGTCGGCGTCGCGCTCACAAATAGACGAAGAACTCTAGCGCAGCGCAAGCCCTCGGGTTAGAGAGTGGCCCGCGGAAGTGGATACCACAGGGCTACCTCTGAGATCATGTCAAGCGACCTCTGGCTCACGCAGTAGAGGTCAGTCACGTGAGAGTCACGATGTTCATCGCATGCCAGTCCAACCGACGTTTTCCTTCTCAGAGCTGCAAGTCAGCCACATTGAGCACGGAATCCAAACGCGGCGTGCTGTTTGTCGCTCTGTCATTGGCGTACAGGCGACATCTGGGCAGGTCCCGTTACCTCCTGCCAGCGGGCGTTCGACAATTCATGTGGCCTTAAAGTGCACGTCGCCTGGCACAAGCGCCGCAGTGAAGTCACCGCCACTTAGTGGCGAACGTCGGTTGTTGTTGGTGTACAGGCTGAGATCATCCGCTCCCTACACCCGAGAATTCAGTTAGAGCACAGGCAGTGGCTGAAGCCTGGTTTCGAACCCAGGTCCTCAGCGGTGCCAACCCAGCGTCTCTGACCTCTGATGACCAATCGTCTGGCCACCAGCCACCTCATGACGAGGCATCGCACGCGCGCACACCACGTGCAACAGATAGGACATCCTGTAAGCAAATTGAGTGCCGCCTTCTGGCACACCACGTGACTTTGCAGCGATGCTGACACCCGCCGCACCACAGGCCACTCTGCCCGCCTTGCTTATCCCCCCCCCCCCCCACTAATCTTTTGCCACGAACAATTGTGCTCACGAAAAAAATTAAGACCGACCTAAAATATTAAGACCGAAACAGACGAGGAGAGATTTCTCCACAACTCTGGCTGTCGCCTGATGATGCTGGTTGTAATTACCAGCGAAAAGTCACGGTACGCGAATTGTAAATGTTGTGGGTTTTAGTCTCCAACACAACCGGCGGTGCTGAACGAGTAACGAATTGTCACGTTTTGTTCGCGTGACAAACCTTACTAATTGGCCGTGTCGGGTGGTGTTGGCGTGTTTAACGACACATTTATATTTACGCGATCTAATCCATAAAAAAACCCTCTAGTATGGACTAAAAAAGCATTAACTTTCCACGTTCTCTAGGCACAATACGACTGTTATTGACCACCCCCTCGATCCCAAGGAAGCATAAGATGCTGTCCGGCTCGCTGGGATCAATTTGAATCTTTTCCAGGCGCAGCGAGCAGCGGCCACAATAAATAAATGAATGAATCAACGGACAAAATGAGTACACAATTAGCGGGATTCATCAGCGGAGTAAAACGGCGATGGATGCAAACGCGTTTGCGCTAATTGATTCGCGAGTAAAACAAATGTGGCCCCAATATTTTTTTTTCATTTTTTCGCACGCGATAAAAATAACGCTCCCTTTATTGTCATTCTATTTTTTTCGCAGTACGGCTGGACACCCGCTGAGCCGAGTCGAAGATTCAATTCCCACGACTGTGTGACCTCCAGCCCCCTGCCCGCCTCGCCAAAAATCCACAGGGGATTACCAAATCACGCCGCCTGCACACGATAAAGACCTCCTGGCCATCCTTCTAAGGCGTCGCTCATCCTCTCTGCCAGTGGTTCTAGGCCCAATCAGCAGCATCATCAGCAGTCATCATTAATCCACTGCTGGATGAGTGCCTCTCCACGGCAACAACACCTATCCGGCGCCCGATGTCACGCGTGCTGATGTCACAGCTCCCCGGCGCTGCAGTAGAAGGGTTTTCCTTTGGCTGTCTCACTCACATCGGTCACGACCAATGGCCATCATTCCTTCCCTCTGACAGGACGATGTCTCTCTCGTGCACGTGTTGCTAATCGTTGTCGCCCGGTGTAATCGCCGGCATTGATCTCTCCACGCTTCATATATTTGTTTTTATTTTGCGCCAATAAAGATCGCATTTTCAACATTCTACAAATTTCGATTCAAAGCTGTCGTGACTGCAGGGATTCGTCTTCTTGGTTCTTTCGGTAAAGTCACGTAGAAGGGAAATAAATAATAATAACAATAATGCTAATACAAATTTTATTTGTATTTTATTATGTTTTATTTTTATTATTTTATTATTTCCCTTCTACGTGACTTTACCGAAAAAACCAAGAAGATTCTTCAAATTAAAAAGCAAATTTGGGATTATTTAGACAACAATAATAACGACGAAACAATACAGTTAACAACTGAATACATATTCAAATGTATTACGATGATGAATCTCAATTGGCTCTAAACTCGTAAAATTAAAATGACGCAAATATTATCGACAGCCTCTCGGCAGGTGCTGTTAGCGAGTGCCTGCTAAGCCGACTACGCACACGAGGATGCGATGGGCATCATCCCAGCATCGCACACGCACACGCCTTTGTCCCTGCAGCGCTGATTTTGATGATGACTCGCGACGCCACGTGCTTTTCATTTTATGCCGAGAATACCTAGTGGAACCTCGGCGTAGGTTCAGAACCAATCATTACCAACATAATTAAACGTGGCCAGGCATCGAACTCGGCAGCCGGCACTGCGGTGCGCCGTGTAAACAAACCACTGCAAAACAGAAAAGAAATACGCATGTCTGGGCCTTGTTACTGGGCTTCATCTAGTTTGACTCAGCCCTAAATGAGTGGCCGAGAGCAGTATGCAACGCAACGACTGTTAGCGAGCATTCATTAAGGTCAGCACAGCGCATGGGGGTATGGTGCACTGTACGTGGTTAGCGCCACACCTCACTGCTTCCGTCATTGATAATCACACACTCACAACAAAAGACAAAGATCCCCCGTGTAGCCTTAACAAACGGCTGGGGCAGGTGTTGTTAGCGAGCACGCCACACGAAGGGGTGGGTGGCCAGCACAATTCCCGACCGCCTTTGTCTTCCCAGTGGCGATGTTTTTACATACCGCACCAGGTACTCTTTTGAGGCTAGGGGAGGCCCAGGACCGGTTCAGATAATCGCCACTGGTGTTGGCCGTGAGCGGGAATCGAACTCAGGTCACCGGGTTCGTAGCGCGGCGCACTAACCCCTACGCTACCGCTCCCCACAATCACACGCACACACTACACCAGCAGTACCCATTTAATGCCGGGTCGATCTAGGGGATGCCTGGGACAGGTCCAGGTAACACGTCATGCATTGTCTAGAATCTCACGCGAGGTGTCTGGGGGATGGTAGCACTGCGCGCGATGAACACCGCTCACCATACAACGCTCCCCCGTACAACCTGACAGACCTGACAGGCCATGGGCTGTTAGCGAGCGCCTACAAAGATCGGTGCGACGCATGTGGCCAAGGCTTGCCACGTCAAATACAATCGGAGCGGAGTGGTGCTGAAACGGACAGCGACCGTCGACTGCTGACACGAGCCCGGCCCAGGGCCAGAACGAGAAGGCGCTTCCGCGGATTTCTACTTCATCTCAATCCACTTTAGAATCTAGTTGAAGGAAATGGTGGCGACGGGAGTGTTACGGACGAACGGCATTCATAATCATTATAATAATGAAAACGCATGTTTCTAAAAGAGGAGGTAAAACCCGGAGGACACGGACAAAAACCCACACGACCACGGGAGAGAGAGAGAGAGACCTTGCAAACCGCAAATAAACAGCAGCAGGCATCAGGCTCGGGATCGAGCCCACGACCTCCTGCATACCAGGCGAGGTATTCAAAAATCTCGCTACCGACGCGCCCAATGAGTCGTAGTATGACGACTCCGTTGCCGGCTGACAAACACGAAGGGGGCATCGTCACAGCCGTGATTCACGCACCACTCCGCTGCTCCCGCCGCGATCATCTCGGCTCAACCACCTCGGCGTTAAACGACAGCGCTCCTCCGACGTCAGCCATACAAAGCGGGCGTTAGCATCACATCAATCTTATCCCCTTACATCCATCAAATCGGGGTTCTCCACACAACAAAATGACCTTATATCATGGGCTTCAAATAAAGGTGCTCAAGAGTTAACATCACAAAATGTAGGGCAGTGGGTAACTGATTTCAGGTGAACTAATTTGATGAAGTGCCCCAGCAGATGCGTGAGAGGTGGTGGGGCCGTGGGAAGACCTTCATTGAGCAGTGGAAACACAACAGCTGCTGCTGATGATGATGATTTCATTTATAAAACAAGAACGGAGAATTGCTCGTGATGACACGACCCACTGATACAGTCCGTTACAGTAATCACAAGACCACAATTACGATGGGCCCACCCATGGTGAGCAGTAGGGGGGGGGTGCGTGTGTGTTTGTGGGGAGCGGTAGTGTAGCGGTTAGCGTGCCGCGCTATGAACCCGGCGATCTGATTTCGATTCCCGCTCACGGCCAACACCAGTGATGATTATCTGAACCGGTCATGGACCTCCCCTAGGTCGACTCAGCCTCAAATGAGTACCTGGTGCGGTGTGTAAACATCGCCACTGGGGAGACAAAGGCGGTTGGGTGTGGTGCTGGCCACTCACCCCCTCGTGTACTGTTCCGGCCTTCATAGACTATACAGGGGATCTTTGTCTTGTGTGTGTTTGTTCCTCGCAAACTGCACTTGCCCCAACAGTCTGTTTAGGCGATATGGTGGGTTCATTGTATTTGTCTTGCAGTGGGGAGCGGTGGTGCAGCAGTTAGCGCCCTGCGCTTCAAGCCCAGAGACCCGAGTTTGATTTCCACTCACGGCCGACACCAAGTGACGTTTATCTGAACCCGGTCCTGGGCCTCCCCTAGAGCGACTCGGCCTCAAATGAGTACCTGGTGCCGTGTGTTTAAATAAACAAAAAGCATCGCCACTAGGGGAGACAAAGGCGGCCGGGCGTGGTGCTGGCCACCCACCCCTTCGTGTGCCGTGCCGGCCGTCACAGCTGCTGCTCGCTAACAGCTCTTGGCCTGCTACAGTCCGTCAAGGCTACACGGGGGAGAGAGGAGAGGGGGGGTCTTTTTCACAGTGACACATTCCTGCCCGAAGATCATTACCACCCGAGTTCGATTGCCAAACACGCACAACCATCACCAGCGGTGGCAAGCGCGATCAAAACCTGTTGCTTGGGCTTCCTCTCGATTCGCTCGGCCCGAAGTGAGTGTCCAATGGGATGCTCGCGAATAACGGAACGTGGGGAACAAATTAGATCGTGCGGTGATGTTCGCCAAACGACAACGTTTTGGTTTTGTGCCCGGCCTTAATAGGTGCTCGCTAACAGCACTGGACCCAACGCTTTGCATGGCCATGCGAGGAATCTCTGTATACGAGTTGTGAGCATGTTACGTGCGCTTTACAGAATGCGTGCACGCATGTACTGTGTGTTGAGCTTCTTTCGCGCCGTACGTAGCCAACCGTGCTAATCGGAGGTGCGGGGAAATACCGGAGTGGTGCGATTCTAAATTAAGGCCACCGGCAAAAAGAGATGTGCGTGGAGACGTGGATGCGGTTACGTTGGCACAGTTGAGATTAGCAAACGAATATGTAAATCAGAGATCACCAGTGGTCGGGGTAGACTCGCTCACTGTGCCGTGACAACACTGAATCATGATACTCATGTCTGCCGCGCTGGGTAACTCTGCGTGGACCTTATTAAAACATTTATTTACCCAAGGGATTGCGACATTTCCATTTTTTTTTACAAATCAACACGTGTCGGCATTTGTAGGCAGCAGACATTTAACCGCACTTGCCTGCCACTTACACTGCAAATTCTTAAATTGTCTGTTTAACCGGAAAACATTCGCTGAGTCTTGACACTAAATTTCAAGAGGGTCCTGCCTGTCACATGAGGACGTTTGGCCAATCCACATGACTCTGTGTGAGTGGATTCGCGTGGCATGAAATACAACGATGAAATCCACAGAGCAAACCGAGACATGCGAATTGGGTGCCACTCGACGTTTTGCACAGACAGATTCAAGAATCCCCATTGCTGTACAGCTGGCAGGCATGTCCTTGCCATCGAGAATAGCCCCTTCAGCCAGTCTCAATCCGAATCGTAACCAACCTCAGTCCTGCTTAGCTTCCCAGAGCGGGGTGTATTGAAGGTGAATTTGTTCAACACCGTTGGTTCGGTTCCCGTTATTAATCCGCATAGTAAAAAAAAAATCTACTTGGGATTAGCAACATCGGAAAATTGATTGTTGTTACTTTCTGCTCCAGCGCACAGCGCCGTCTGCTGATAAGTAGGTGTCAAATACCTCCCGTACGAATCCCGCACGGGCAAATCGCCGCCACGCATTTGCAGATAACAAAGGTACGCAGAACACGTTACATGTGTGTTGTGTGTGTGTGTGTGGTGTGTGTGTGTGGTGTGTGTGTGTGTTGTGTGCGTGGTGTAGCGGTTAGCGCGCTGCACTACGAACCAGGCGACCCCGGTTCGTTTACCGCTCACGGTCAACACCAGTAACGATTAATCTGAACCGGTACTGGACCTCCCCTAGGTCGACTCAGCCTCAAATGAGTAGCTGGTGCGGTGTGTAAACATCGCCACTGGGGAGACAAAGGTGGTCGGGCGTGGTGGTGGCCACACACCCCCTCGTGTACAGTTCCGGGCTTCATAGGTGCTCGCTAACAGCACTTGCCCCTAAAGTCTGTTAAGGCAAAAGGGGGATCTTTGTCTTTGTATGTGTGTGGTGTGTGTGTGTATGTGTATATATGTGTGTGGTGTGTGTGTGGTGTGTGTGTGGTGTGTGTGTGGTGTATGTGTGGTGTATGTGTGTGTATGTAACTCGACTGATCAGGGGAGATGGGTCCGTCTATCCGTCTCGCGTAAATGCGTCACGAATCTCCACGTGGGGGCATCGCCTCGGCCCCCACTGGCTGCTTGCAAAACACCGCACGGGCGGACATCAGCACCCCCCCTCCCCGCTTGAATCTCAGAGGACTCCCAACCGGCACGGACATCACAAACCGGCACTGGACACCGGGCATCATCAACAACAACAACATCATCATCATCATCGTGACAACAGCAACAAGAACAATCACAGCAGCGACATCCAGGGCTGCGCACTCCACGCTGGGCAGGTGCACGTAGAGCCACATGTCACGTGGGACCCCCGTGACGACCCCCCCCCCACCACCATTCACATCGCTCACCGTGGGAAGCCGTCTTTGTATCTCTTGGCCGTGCGACATTGCGCGGCTGCTCCTGCTTGCGTGCCTGCCTGCCGCTGTTTGCTACAGCAGCGGTGCGTCCCGAGGGGGTGGGGGCCAAAGGATACACTCGCAAGGCGCCTCCGTGTGTCCCCACCGCCAGGATCTTCTGCACCGGGTCGAAGGCGAGCGCCGTGGGCTGATGTGGGAATCCGTGTCTCACCGTCTACGGCCGCGTGCCGTGAACAAGAACGTTTAAAGGGACGTGAACACAGAGAAAGCGAGAGAGAGCCGAGGGCAGACACCACCGGATGTGTGCGGTGCTAAGTGCACTGTTACACCGCGAGGAGGCCTTCGTCCAGCAGTGGGTTGATCATGGCTGCCGGTGACGCGTCCCCAACCGGCGATTGTGATGAAATATGCAGAGGGGGTTGAAGGTCAGTCGGCCGAAACGTCGATATTTCGCTTTTGCTCAGGATCACCTATTAACGGCTGTTCAACCGACAAATCGGCTGCTGTCCGCTGAGCGAGTTATCCGAAGTCGCAGTGACGACGACGGCGACGAATCGAATGGCGCTCCGCGTGCCGTCGTCGCGCTCACGCGAAAAATACGGGAGAGTAGAACCTGCGTGTGTGTGCTTGTGTGTGTCTGTGTGTGCGTCAAGTATCCGCGCCGTGATGCGGGGCACGGCTGGGCGAGGGGCAGCGCCGCGAGCTACGGTTTGGGGTTTTTTTGCCGTTTGCAAATAAACCAAAAATAAAAACAACGTGGCACGATACGGCACTTTGATGCGAGTTCATTGGTTCCGCCCGTCCTCGGGCGGGTACGGGTGAGCTGTGGCGCAGCGGTTAGCGCGATGCGATGCTGCGAACCGAGACAAATCCGAGTTCAATTCCCCCGAGGACGGCCAAAGATCCGTGGCGCCATGCCATCTTCTTCAAATCGCTTGTGGCCGTCGTGGTGAAGCAGGCCAAAGACTGCTCCCTCCCTCCCCATCGTCCAGGAGCGGATTTCCAGAGCAAGTCTGTCCATGATTATTTGCGATTATCATTTTCAACTAAAACAAAACATCTTCGCCTATTTTATATGTTCATAGTTTCCCTGCGAAGGCTAGCACGGGTGTAATTATTGATGAGCGTGTTGAGTGATTTTTGTTGTTATTTGTGCTTTGTGCACCAACCCTGTCAACACAGCAGCAGCAGCACCCAAATAATTCATGATTTTTCTTTTTTACTTACTTGCTCTTAGAACTCGACTCGGCTGTGAGTGAGCCTTACGCGTGTGAGGCTTGCGGCATTGAGGTGCGCGTGCGTGCGCGCGCGTGCGTCTTCGCGCGCGCGCGCACGGGAGGAGCGGTGGCGCAAGCAGTCAGCGCGCTGGACCACAACCCCCGTGAGACGAGTTCGATTCCCGCTCACGGCCACCCAACACCGCTGGCGATTAACCTGAACCGGTTATGGCCTTCCCCTAGGTCGACTCGGCCTCAAATAAGTACCTGGTGCAGTGTGTCAAAAAAAAACATCGCTACTAGGGGAGACAAAGCTGGCCGGGCGTGGTGGTGAATCACGCATCCATTCGTGTGCCGTGCCGGCCTTCGTAAGTGCTACTGGCGAACAGCAGTTGTACCCAACAGTCTGTTAAAGGCTACACGGGGTGATCGTTCTCTTTGTCAGTATATACAAATGCGCGTGTACGCGTGTACGCGCGCGCGTGTGCGTCTCTCGCGTTATCGTTCACCTTTGATACTTGGAAGTGTTCCGAGGCGAGGCTCTCCGCGATCTCGCTCTCGGGCTTGCTGGGGCTCTGCGGGGCTCCCGGCGTGGTGAGGCCGTCCAGCACCTTGCGGAAATTGTCCGTGAAGCGCTTCATGGCGACAACGGCGACGAGCGGGCGGCGGGGAGCGAGAGAGATTCGCCGTCAGCCGCAAAAATTCCGAGGATATTTCAAAGGGGGGGGGAGAGGGGTGGGGATAAATAAATGACCAATTCCCCTTTTAATTCGACTACATCGGAGCGCTGACAAGTGCCGTCCTTCCTACTCCCCCTCTCCCCTCGGCTTCCTCTCGCGTGAGCTATTCGCCTCTCCCTTGCAGTAACACGCGCACAGAAGACGAGCGCGTTCGTCTCGCACCTCTCTCTCTCTGTCTCTCTACCCCAGCTCGCCCGCCGTGTCAACGGTGGTGAGCCGTGCGCTCCCTTCTCTCTCCCTGAGCACTTCCCAGCCCGTCCGCCTCCCTCCCTTTCCCCTCTCGCCGTGTCGCTCCTTCTCCTCTGTCGCGCTCGCTTTATGCCTTGCACGCTTGGCGCGAGAGAGAGGGAGGGAGGGAGTGAGAGCGGTGGGTTGTTCAACCACACCGCACGTCTCGGTCGTCATCCGCAAAACCCATCCCCTTCATCCCCCCCCCACCCCCAATTGGGTAGCGATGGGTCGAGCTGAGCCCCCACCACCCCACCACCCCACACCATTGCGAGAGGCGAAGAGGAGGAGGGGGGAGGAGGAGGGGGGGTTGATCTCCCTCGTGTTATGCGCATTGCCACCACGGGTGCGCGCTCTGCACCGGCTGCGTCCTGCGGATGACGGTGACGATGGCGTTCGAACACGTTCAGCGGATGGATGGCACATGTCGAGAGAGGGGTCTGCTCATTACTCCTCGATTCGGACTGATGTATCGCAATCATCGCCACCCCACCCCCTCTCCCGCCCTCCCCTGCTGGCAGACTAACACAGCGAGGTCCTTGTAGCAACACGAGACGCAGCGCGCTCTCGCTCTCTCTCTCTCTCGAGCACTCTTCCTCCTTGAGACGACGTCGACGTGATGGAGCAGAGAGGCGAGCGCGCGGTGTTGTGCATTCGATTCCGTCCTTGCGTACGATGGCAAAATACGTTCAGCAGCTCATGCCAACGCCCGCAGACAGCTGCTCGTGGTCGCCACGATCGTTGCCGCTGGTGGCGACCGCTCGCCCGGTGGGGCGAGGCCTGTACTGTATAGCCACCTATACCGCTCACTGCCTCTCTTCACTCAGCACTCAGAATCAGAATTTATACCGGAGGAATCCGCTGAGCTAAAAAGCCCTTTTTTTTTAAAGCTGTCCAATATAGCTGGGTACTTACTCCACAATTACCCTGTTGGCCCATGGTCGCGTAGCGATGGGACAGGGTGTGGGAACGCCCACCTCATCCAAGCCTGGGTTGCCAACCGTCCCGGATTGAACGGGAAATCGGACGGGGAAATGGCATCGATTTCCCGGTGACGATTAAAAGAAATCCCGGGAGATTTGTTCTCGCAAGAAGATATTTGATGAAAATTGAGTACAAAAAAATCATAATTCGCTGAAATCTCCCGGAATATCTTCAGTAACAATTTGCGACCCTAATTCCAGCGTGGGAAGAGCAGACAAAATACAAAATACAACTCTGCTCATGACCCCCCCGGAGGAGGAGCAATTGTGGAAAAGGGGGGGGTCCACGAGGGACGGGAGGGGGGCTGAGTCCCCCCACCCCCCCGCCCCCCTCAATCCGACAGCTCAGGCTGCCCCACAAATCGTGCAGAGCAGCGGCTCTTCTGAACCTGGCGGTGCACGCTACACCCCAGGGGGTGCAAGATGCCCTTTCTGGGGGGTACGAGACGCGAGGCAGGTCCAGACTTATTTGTTTAAGAAGGTACATAATCGAAAACACCAACGGAAGCATGGGCATGTAAGTTACAACTTACTTTGTTTCGATAATTGTTTTTTTACACTTTTATCTGGCAACAAAACTGACACCTTTTTTTTACAAGGAGTCATGTTTGCATTGACCACAATACCTGCGGTCGGAATGCAAACAAAAAACACAACTCTGATAATGTATGCACTGTCCTTGAAATTGATTGGTCCACACCTGAGACAGCTTTCCTTAGAGGCTAGTCTCACATGGTGTTGGACCAGATGACGCCAAAAGGCGCACAACTCAAAGGCAATGCACCATCAGAGTTTAAGAGCTCGGGTAAGCATTTACACCATTGGAACCTCCTTTGCCAGTAGCAAAATATGATAATTGTTTTTTACCGTTTTATCTGGCATCAAAACGGACACTTTTTTTACAAGGAGTCATGTTTGCATTGACCACAATACCTGCGGTCGTAATGTTACTTTGTTTCATCAAACCCTGCGTAGTTATTAACATTCTCAGGGGTTTGCAGGATGCAGTCAAAGGTTCATCACCGATGGTGTAGTCCAAGCAGAGCATTTTGATTGGATAAAGGCTTCACAAGCACTGCATCACCATCACAAAGACAAAGATCCACCGTAGAGCCTTAGGATACTGCTGGGGCAAGTGCTGTTAGCGAGGAGCAACTATGAAGGCCGGCACCGCACGCGACGGGGTGGGTGGCCAGCACCACGCCCGACCGCCTTTGTCTCCCCAGTCGCGATGTTTACACACTGCGCCAGGAACTCATTTGAAGCTGAGTCGAGCTAGGGGAGGCCCAGGACCGGTTCAGATCATCGTCACTGGGTGTTGGTGGCCGCAGTGAGCGGGAATCGAAAATGGGATCACCGGGTTCGTAGCGGAGTGTAGCGCTAACCACTGCACCACCGCTCCCACAACCACCAGCACCACCAGCACCACCAGCACCACCAGCACCACCAGCACCACCAGCACCACCAGCACCAGCATCAGCACCACCACCCGCACCACCACCACCAGCACCACCACCACCAGCACCACCACCACCAGCACCACCAACACCACCAACACCACCACCAACACCACCACCACCACCAGCACCACCAACACCACCAGCACCACCACCCGCACCACCACCACCCGCACCACCACCACCAGCACCACCAACACCACCACCAACACCACCACCAACACCACCACTCCCACCGCCACCAGCACCACCACCAGCACCACCAGCACCACCAACACCACCACCAGCACCACCACGAGCACGCCATTGCCTGAGACACAGAGTGGGTGAGAGAGAGGAGGAGGAGGAGAGAGAGCGCGACGCCATAGACACACGCAGGTCGCGACGTTACTCGCTGTGTTTACTTAGCGTCTGACATCTGTTTAAAGTTTGTTTAGCATTGATTGTGCCCCCCCCACCACACCACCCATGCCCCCCCCCCTTTAAACAAGGTAACAACACTACAGGGTTGTTGATCTCCACTGTAGTGTGTGTGTGTGCATATCGACAAACACAGACACGTTTCGTTGATGCTCACAGCGACTTGTGGACATCGGCTGCACTGCGTTCGCGTCCCATGGGCCCGGCCAGGAAGGGAAGTCGTTCCATCGCCCCGGCACCTGCGATCAGCACGCTTGGCTACGTACGGTGCGAACGAAGTTCACCGCACGGTGCATCTACGCTCGAGTCGGGACCACGGTCAGCGGCACCGCCGTCGTGGTAGCCGTGTGTTGACAGGGCCGGTGAAGGGTGGATCGTGTCGTAAACACCCACCGCTCGCTTGCACCGGGGCTTATCACAACTCCACGTGATCGAAGTGGGGCTTTCGCGACCAATATCATCCATAATACAGGGGTTGTTTTGGGGGGTTAGATCGCGTAAATATATATATAAATGTGTCGTTAAACCCGCCACCACCCGACACAGCCAACGAGTAAGGTTTGTCGCGTAAACGGAACGTTGCCGATTCGTCACGAGTACAGCAACACCGGTTGTGTTATGGAGAGCCAAGCCACAACATTTACAATCTGAGTCCGACGTTTCGCCAGTAATGGGCCGTCCATAAATGACGTCACGCATCTGGGGGGGGGTCAGACATTTGTGACGATGTGTGACGAGGGGGGGGGGTGAGAAATGTGACGTCACATCAAAATGCGTGGGTAAGGGTGCGGCCTGAATGAGCTCATAGCGCAGTGCGGTAACCACTCGAAGGAGGGCCGTTGCTTGAAACGTCAGCCACGATTGTATTTCGTTGATAACTTATTCGCATGCGTTGTGCAAGCATGTACAACATCCTCCTAAAACTCGTAACATCCGAGTTACTGTGAAGGGTTAATGATATTGCGAGTTCGTCCATGGACTCAAATGATCCACTTCTGTTGTTGATACCCTCATCCATTGAAATGAATTTGTGTCAAACCTGTGCTGTCCGTGTATAATGTTATATAAATACAGGGTGGTCCAAAAGTCAGGACACATAGGGTTGTTATATTTACTTTAACAACTGGAATTAAAGTATTTTAGTTGTTTATTCTTCAAGTTAATGTCGTATCTATTGCCGCAATTAATACATATTCTCTCCTTCCTTTTCACGTGACACTTAAAGGTGGAAATAAAATTGTCTGAATTGAGACACCTTCTTCACCAATTACTTGCGGTGATCAGCGTGGTGAAGTATGGGCACCCCCCCCCCCCACGACCCACATAACGCGTGGGAGGCCTTCATCAAGCAGTGGATTGAGAATGGCCCTAAATTACCATTTAATTGGACCGTATTCGGTCCCAACTTTGGCTTTTTACCACCATCCTCCCGAGAATGTCATTGGATATTTACATTGGCCCGTCTCAGAATCAGAATATGTATCGCTACTGGAGGAATCTGATGAGCTGTAAAGCTCTTTATCACAAACGCCTAGAACGCAATGTGAAAAATTATCCGTACGATCACTGGCGACACGTGTATACACGATACTGTGTTGCCTCCGAAACGTCGTGATTTATTACTTTATTTCTATAATTATTTCTATTTCTTTTTATAATTGTTTTTATTTTTTACCTACGTGACTTTACCGAAAAAACCTAAGAGTGTGAATCCTTGCAGTCACGAAAGCTTTAAATCTAGAACGATACCGTTTGTAGAAAGAAAAAAAAACGTTTCACATGAATTAATTCATGTCATACGAATGTGAAATTGTTGTTTGTCCCGTAGAGGAGCAACCCGGAGTCTGCCTGCTGAAATATTTAGAGTTTGATGTTGTCTCTCCCTGAGGTCGCGTGGATGTTTTTTTTTTCTCCGTGTCCTCCGGGTTTTTTCCCTCCACATTTAGAATCATTCATTTGAGATAATTGACACTATTTTGCTGCTATAAATGTCCAAATGATGGGCCACTTTTGTTGAGCTATCATTTGTGTGCCAGGTCGCTTCTGAAAAATAAGTTAATACCTCCGTGGACTTTGTCTGGTAGGATGACGATGGTTAAGTTGTATTTGTATTGTGTGTGTGTGTGATTTGTTCACCTTTATTGTACATTTCACGACTGTCGTGTGTTTGTACTGTTTGTTGTTGTAACGTTCTTACCCGCCCCTACTGGAGATACGTGAATATTTGCATCATAGCTCATCGGATTCCTCCTGCACGAAAACATATTGTGAGTATTGCCCATGAGATGAGAAACGGGTCAGATATCGGTGTAGAAGTTAGATCGATTCATTAGATCGACGTGGATCCGTCAGCCGAGAGCCTCGGGACAATGCCTAATGACTGACGGGTGGAGGAAAACCTCGACCCCGTGGGACATGAAGAGCAACCACCACCAATGTGTACAGCCAGTCAGCCTGGCGCTAGAGTCGTAACACAGCCTGGAGCTAGAGTCGTAACACAGCCTGGAGCTGGAGTAGTAACACAGCCTGGAGATAGAGTAGTAACACAGCCTGGAGATAGAGTTATAACACAGTGATATTTAGAAATTTACCTATTTTCAATGAGACAACGTGGTGTGTATTTGTGTCATTCCTTCACAGAAAGTCCTGGTCACAAAAGCAAAGTTTGTAGGGAATAATAGCCATTTTCTATATTTTTGAGGCATAAGCAATTGGAAAATAACACTTACTACCCAGGAACAAAAATCGAATGGGCTGTTGTTCATAATAGAGGTTTTTTGGGTTAGATCGCGTATAAATACATACATGTGTCATTGAACCCGCCACCACCCGACACAGCCAATGAGTAAGGTTTGCCACGTAAACAGAACGTTGCCAATCCGTTACCAGTTCTGCTCCACCGATGTGATGGAGAGCAAATCCACAACGTTTACAATCTGAGCACGACGCTTCGCCAGTAATTACCACTCGCTTCATCGGGCGGATAGCCAGATGTGCGGATGATATTATGGACGATATGGTCGTTGTTGTTGTCGTTGTTGTTGTCGTCGTTGTCGTTGTTGTTGTTTTCTCCTGCAGCCAAGGGTGGTGGGTGTGGGGCCAGGCTGAGACTAGGAGAACCAGGATTGATCAGAAGTGGCTGAAATACTTTGATTCGAAGCCAAGGCCCCTCCAGAAGTGGTCACTCGATGCTCCGACATCAGCAGGGGGGGGGGGGGGTGCCAGGCGTAAGGATGGCAAGCAAAAGCTTCGGGGCCCCAAGTAGCTTAAGGGGGCACGGCTTGTTGGGGGCTGCCACGGGGGAGGGAGGGACGTGGTCAGATGAAAGCAACGGCGACAGGAACAACAAACAATTGTTGTGCTATACTCTTAGTTTTTTCGGTAAAGTCACGTAGGTAAAAAATGAAATTAAAATTACGTGACTTTACCGAAAAAACTAAGAGTATGAATCCTTGCAATCACGAAAGCTTCAAATCTACAATTGTTGTGCTGTATTATGCTCCAATGTCGATACTCCCTCACGACCCTAACCTTCGCCAATGTATGTAAGTTGAACTTCTCTCGCACCGTACGTAGGGGCCGTCCATAAATGACGTCACGCGAATTTTGGACGATTTTCGACCCCCCCCCCTCGTCACACGGCGTCACAGTAAGTCAAACCCCCCGCACAAAGGTCTGCCCCCCCCCCCCCAAAAAAAAACATGCTTCAAATCGCTTTAAACTATTGCCATTGTAGTGCGTAATTAATGTGCCGCTGCACTCTGATGTTGTAGGAGAAAACATTTATTAAAAAGTCTATTTAATTAAGTAGAACGTGTTGTCTATATTTATCTAAAGTTGCGCATAATGATGTGACGTCACATTTCTCAACCCCCCCCCCCCTCCCCCGTCGTCACACATCGTCACAAATGTCTGACCCCCCCCCCCCCCCAGGTGCGTGACGTCATTTATGGACGGCCCCGTAGGCCAAACCGTGCCCGTCGGAGGCGCGCAGTACTGTGCATAGGCGTAGTAGTAGTAGTAGCAGTCGTGTCCCGATGTGTGTGTACAGCGCCCCAACGTACCCCCAATCGGCAGCACTTGACGTTACTGCTGCCTCTCTCTCTATCTATCTCGCGTTTCACGCTGAATTGACACAGCGGTCCAGGGTAACTTTGTCTTCGTCGCCTGGCAACGACCCCAACATTTACAGCCTTCCGCAACGCGATGCGTGTTACATAAGCAAATTATGGTGAGGGGGGAAAAATCCACAGCGATGGCAGGAGGAGTGGGGGCAATTACGGCAACGAGTCGATATAGACAAGCGGTAGACGGTGGCAGAGGAGGCTGATCAATTTAAGTTTACTGTTAAAAAATGACTTACCACCAACTACTACAGCAATGAGGGGTGATGCTGCTGCTGCTGGTGCTGGACATGCTGGTGCGTGGATTTATTTGTTTCCGTCCCGACGGGATGGAACTTTCGCACGTGTCTCATTACACTGGTCAACACACTTTTTTATGGCATAAGGTATTCCAACGGTTTGAAGGTAATTTTGTGGTGCTGATTCCAAATCTGGCATCAGTTTTTGTCTATCACATCAGGTTTTTTGAGATATCAAATATTGCATTTTCAATAAAAACTGCAAAAGAAAAATATTAAATAAATGCGGATATCTACATAAAATTATATTATAAACACACCATCCTAAAAATACAGCACCATATTTTCACACTAAAGCAGTCACTGGCTCGCAACAACTTGCAATCATAAGTGACAGAGTTAATTTAGGGTAAAATCAATGAAAATGGGGTATGCCGATAGCATAAAAATGAGATGTGATAGAGCAAATCTGAGATCAGATTTGGAATCAGCACCCTGAAATTAGTCTAAAACAGCTGCAAAAGTCCAGGCCAGAAAAAACTTTTTTTTTTGACCAGTTTTATCAACGCCGCTGATGATGAGGTCACGATGACTTCACTGAGCCGGCGCTGTCTTTAATATGGGGGTGGTGGTGGTGGTTGTGGGGTGGGGGGTGGTGGTGGGGGGGGGCTTTTAGGTTTCTGGAGGCCAGTGGAGTCAACGGCCGAGCCAGTGGACAACTCGTCGAGTTTCCAGGGAGACCGGTTGGATTCTATTTTGGCGATGGGGCCTTGTAGCACGTGTAGCACCACGAGCTTTTGATGGGAACGCCTTGCTCCTTGCAATGAGGACAATCGACGGATTCTTGTCCGCTTTGAAAACCTCGTCTCTTCTTAAAGTGGACTTCCCTCTTTAGTTCGGTCGGTTGCCCCTGGTTCTGTTTTTGTTTCTTGATTTTAATGCATTGCGCGTTGGGATCCTAGGATGCAATGCACATTACATATTTGAATTATTATTATTATTATTTTTGGAGAGAGAAACGCAGAGTGTTTTCTTGTTATAGCGCATTAATATTAATGTGGAAAAAATTAATCCGCGGAAGTTTCCAAATCAACCCAAATTGCGTTTCCCACTTTGTTAACGAGCAATTTACATGGCCATTTGAGTTTCTCTATCCTGGAGAAATCCGATAAGCTACAAATATCGTTTTCACAGACGTCCAGTATATGCTGTGTATTCCTCACCCCCGACCAGAACTATATTTTTTATGAAGAATTGCTGTTTAATTTATTTACTTATTTCCTAAGGGATTAACCATTGAGGAACGCCACCTGTTTCAAGAGGGGTTGTTATTGTTGTCGTCTCGCTTGGCCAACACATTGGTTCTCATCAGGTTGCGTGCGTTACAAACAAAACCCCAAAGTAAGGCTGCCTCTTATCCTCACCACGTGATTTTAAAACAACCCCTCTGCGACCCATATTTCAACTGCAGCAAAGAAACATAAATCGATGTCATCCATTCATGCATGAACCGTGTAATGACGCAATGGGTGATTGGTTGCTGGCTCGTAAGCACGCAAACCTCAACCACGCGCCCTGGAGAGGATTGTTATTTGAGACACCCTGTCTAGGTAACTTAAAGCCAGCAGCGGGTCCAGCAGCCCATCACCACATCGTACACACCGACTCGAGTCCCGATCTCCCTCCCTTCTGGGATAGCGCTGCTGCTGCTGTTATCACCACCCTAGAATCTCAGCCAGATCCGGAAGGACGCTGGCGAACAGTGTAGTGAATGCGGACGTCCAGAACAACACACCGCCTCGCTCCTCCGAGGACACAAGTCGTCACACCGCCTAGCTCCTCACCCTGGCTTTGACGTTCCTCCTCCTCCTTGAAGACGCCGGCGGTGGAACCGTGAACCGCGTCACAACATCAACTGCGGGCCTGATGTTGCATCACCAACACCATCACCACCACCACCGTGTCGGTCATCAATGGCAAATGTGGGGGTGAAGCCACAGTGCAGTGCGTGTGGTTAATGCAGGCTTTATACCTCGTAATGTAGGTGCGTCTATTTGGTGTTTAAACATCTTAGCCCCCTCCTGGACTTTTGCGAGAAAGGGTTAAATATTTTTTTTGTAACGCTGCAAAAAGGGTCCCAGAAAAAAATATTTTATTTGACCAGGTAATGTCCACTGATCGACCAGTCCACACGTGATGACAACTCATCAAAGTGGCTGGTATCATCATCACCATCATCATCATATTTGGGGATTTACAGTCGCAGCCAAATAATATAGAGGCGTCTTGTTTCTGAATGTGGAGGACGAGGAGGGCAAAGCCGGAGAGACCCAGAGAACAATCCACGCGATCACCACGGGGAGAGACAATGTCAGTTCATTTCAGTTAATTTATTAGGTAGAGCCCTGTGAGCAATGCGGCTCTTGAATCGGGTGCAACAGCAACAAACAAAACATGAACAAGAAACATCTTAAAGTGACTACGTTCAACGGAAAAATCCAGGAAAAAACAGCAAAATCTTCAGAACAACACGCCGACTCCATATACACCACAGCAGGCATCGCCAGGGTCCGCGATCGAACCCACGGGCCTCCCGCGTAATCAGCCGAGGGAAATGACATCTCCTCGCCACTGCGGTGCCCCAACACTGCGACAGCGCGTACGCTGAACCCTGCTTGCTGTGCGCACGTGCGTATGTGTGTATCATGTTGGACCAATGCCGCGTCGTACGTAGCCGACCGTGCTAATTGGGAGGTGCGGGAACGCGCGTTCGTTTGTGACCGTGCTCACCCTTCCTGCGACAATCATCAGCATCATCATTAACCCTTTGCGTGGCTGAGGACAAACACAATGACACCCCCCCCACCGACCCCCTACATTGTGGTTAAGACGGTGCGCATCCTCCTGCGGTTTGTGTTCGTTAATCGCTTGTTGGCATTCCTGTGCCAGCCACCGGAGAAATGCCATGTGACTGTGGAAGGGGGTTCAGATAGCCCCCATGAGATATCTCCTGTCTCCACTGTGTGGTGCACACTCGTCGATTGGTGCTGCTCATTGCATTCGCCCAGAGAGGATGATGATATGGTAGTTGTTTGTTTGTATGTATGGATATATTATTGATTGTTTGGAGGAATGTTGGGGTGGTTGATTAGATGGATTAATAATGGTTGGTTGATTAGTGAATGGATGGATGGATAAATGTATTGTATTTGTTTCTAGTTGGTTGATGTGGATTGTTGGTAAGCGTGGTAAGTTGGTTGGCTGAATTCTTGCTTGGTTGAATATTAGGATGGCGGGTTGGATGGGTGAATGTTTGGATGGTTGGGTTAGACAGGCGGATGTGTGTTCTATCAGTGGACGGTTGTATGGATGGACATTTGGATGGTAGGTATGGATAGATGGGTGGATGGTTGCTGGGATGAGTGGATGTATGTTTGAATGATTGGCTGATTTTGTCGATTAAATTGATGGGTTAGTATTTGGAAGATCATTTCACGGTGAGGATGGTGGTTGGTTGATTGGTTGATCTGTTGGCTTCCCAATGTAAATGACCGAGCGCGTAGAGGGCTGCACGACACACAATCTGGTCAGATGACCATTGCGTGGCACCAACCAATTATGAACCCATCCATCTAGGCACAATGTGGCCCAAGGCATAAGAAACTCCTCTGTAATTGAATGCTCATTACCTGGCCGACAACACCTCGATACGTAGAAAACCGCAGAGCTTGGGCAATTGTTGGGGCTGAATCAACGCTAACCAGGATTTGAACAACAACAACAAAGTGCATACACTCTGGAGCAGTGCCGGATTAAGCAAGTGCGGGGCCTGTAGCATGTTATAAAGGGGCCCTAAACTAATAAAAACATAATTAGAAGACAAGTTTTTTACTTGCATAGTAAAGTAATCGTATTTCTTCATTTGCTATACAGCCAGATAATACGACAAATCGACAACCTTAAACACCCAGTCGTTCATTAAAGTTGAAGGCGGTATAGTACTATAGTAATCGAGCAAGTGCCAAATCACTGAACCGGAATTGATCGCTTGAAAGCATTTATCGCGGGGCCCTTGAAAGTGCGGGGCCCGTAGCATAATCTGTAGCTACTTTTGCTACGAGGATAATCCGGCACTGCTCTGGAGATGTTGGGAATGCAAAGTCTTCGCGTGAAGGCGTGGTGGGGCCCTGGTGGTGTGTCTCAAACTCTGCGTCTGTTCTGCGTTGATCCTGCAGCGCCTCCTACTGGCTCGCAGCGAAACACGAGGTCGCGTCACGCGCACGAAAAGGGACTTTTGTTTCCTGAATCAGAATATGTATTTACACTGGAGGAATCCGATGCGCTATGAAGCTGTTCTTTTTTTTTTACAGATGTCTAGTAAGGGGGGGGGGGGGGGGGGTGGCCGGTCAGAACGTTACAAAAACTAACAGCACAAACACACGATAGCAGTGCAAAGTATAGAAAAGGTAAACACATCACTAAAACAAAACTTTTTTTTTGTTTTACCAGGTAAAGCTTTTTTTCAGAAACGTCCTGGCCACAAATGATGCTCAACGAAGTGAGCTATGTACCGAGACAGACAGTCAGCCAGCAAAACTTTGTTCAAATACAATATGCTACCATGAATAATAGGAATTGGTTTTACACTTTGTGCAAATGAAACAGATGTTAAGCTGTTCAAACACCAAGTAGATATCCTTTGCGAGGAATCAAGTCTGCATTCGTGCACGACAGACAGACGAATAATCCCTGGTGGGCAGCAGTGTGGAACCTGTTGTTCCTACCTGTATAAGTGTAGTGTATCGTGTATAGTATAGTGAGTAGGTTAAACGTTGAGTTTTATAAGGGCACCACGGGGTGACCAGCCCCTCCCCACCCAGCCCCATCCCTCCCACCCCCCACCCAGCCCTATCCTCCCCACCCAGCCCCTGCCCACCCTCCCCACGCAGCCCCTGCCCACCCTCCCCACGCAGCCCCTCCCCACCCTCCCCACCCAGCGCCTCCCCACGCTCCCCTCCCCACCCAGCCCCTCCCTCCCCACCCAGCCCCTCCCTCCCCACCCAGCCCCTCCCCTCCCCACCCTTTCCCTCCCCACCCTCCCCTCTCCACCCAGTCCCACCCCTCTCACCCCCCACCCTCCCCTCCCCATATGCACGACAGACAGACAAATAATCCCTGGTGGGCAGTGTTGTTCCTACCTGTACCACACGTACTTGTGGTGAGGATGCAAATAAACGTGCTCTGATCATTATATACTCGCATTGTCTGTGAAACTGATTGGCCTACACCAGAGACAGCCCTGTGGCCTCGTCAGAGAACGCCAAAAGGCGAACAATACAAAGACAATGGACATATCAGAGGATTTATAGCACGGGATGAGCAGCTCTATCATGGGACCTTTTTTTGCCAGTATCAAAGTATGAAAAATAAGAAAGGCTAAACCTGTTCTTAGTCCCATGATATAGTATGACACTCTACAGGGGATCCTTTCGAAAATTAGTCTTCAGATTCAATGTGGCTCGATGGATGGGGGCAGTAGAATATGACCATCATTGTTTTGCCCAACAACAGCGATATGACCGGCTATGGATATTACACGATAAACAATTTTCCATAAACTGGCATGCTATTTGCATACACGTGGTGTGATATCCCTCGGATTGTTCCATTACATTTATATGAGGGTGGCATCCTCGGGAACTGAGACTTCACTTTGCCACTGTGAGTGGCAGCCGAGTATACACGTGCGTGTGTTGTCTTCCCCTAGGTCGACTGAGCCTCAAATGAGTACCTGGTGCGGTATGTAAACATCGCCACTGGGGAGACAAAGGCGGTCGACAAAAACGACCAGCCGTGGTGTTTGCTAAACATCCCCCTCGTGTGCCGTGCCGGCCTTCATAGGTGCTCGCTAACAGCACGTGTTAGCCATGGCCGGGAATAGAACTCAGGTTAGGCGGACGACGCTGCACCCCACGACTGCGAGAGTGAGAATTTAGAAGTGTACACAAATACAAAAATCCCCCGTGTAGCCTCAACAGACTGTTGGGGCAAGTGCTGTTAGCGAGCAACCTATGAAGACCGGCACGACACACGAGGGGTTGGGTGGCCAGCACCACGCCCGGCCGCCTTTGTCTCCCTAGTCGCGATGTTTACACACCGCGCCAGGTACTCATTTGAAGCTGAGTCGACCTAGGGGAGGCCCAGCACCGATTCAGATAATTGTCAGCGGTGTTGACCGTGGCCGGGCATCAAACTTGGGTGAGCGAGTTCACAGCGCAGCGTTTGCACGCTCACCCCGCCGCAACTCACCGCTCCCCACGAAGACACACAACAGACGCACGCACGCACACACGCAAGCCGGCAAGCAAGCGCATCCGTGATGTGTTTACATTGTGTATGACCCCAAACCCAGCCTTCACATTTCACGCCTGGCTACGTCCAATAGCCCATTCGGCTGCGGGGTCGACGTTGAACTCAATTCGCGTCACGCGTGGCACCGCCAACAACAATACCGAGTCGGGCATTTGCCGCGTCGCTGAACTCGGAACCAGCGACGTGAAAGGCACGGGGAGGGTGACCCGCGGGTCGAGGCTTAAGGTGCACACATAACGAGTGCGCTTTGATGGCGATAAGTGCATTGAGATCTGCGCTCGTTGATAATAAACAGACGGGAGCAGCCGAAAAATGGCTCGCCACTTGGAAAATAAATAAGTATTCAGTCCATCAGCCAATGATTCGGAATCAGAACCTTTATTTATGCTGGAGGAATCCGATGAGCTATTAAGTTTTCTTTACAGATATCCAGTGCGGGCAGGTCAGAGAGTTACAGCAAGTAAACAAAATATAAAAACACGATAGGAGTGCAAAGCATTGGGAAGGCAAGTAAATAACTAAGAAAATATCAACCAAACTATTTTGGTTATTTTACCAGCTAAGGCCCGCGGAGCTATTAGCTTCTTTGTCAGAAGCATCGTGGCCATCACAAATGACAGCTCTACGAAGCGTCTTGTCGTCACGTGGAAATGTACAGCAGCGGCCAAATACTCTGAACGCGTGACGTTCATCCTAAATGTGAATGGGGGGGGGGATGCGGAGGACATGGAGAAACAATCCACGCGACCACGGGGAGACGAACATGCTTGGACAACGCATCCCAACAATGATCATGTCCACACAGGCCATTTTAATTTTATTTTTATTATTTTTTTATTTTCACCTACATGACTTTACCGAACGAACCAAAGAGTATCGGACTCAAGCCTTTTAGTTTCACACACGGGGCACAAACATGCGTGTAACATGTTGTGTAAAGCGCACGCGGCCTCTGTGCGTTTTGCAACAACAAAAAACCACATCAGCATTTCCTGAACAAGTGAATTGTGACCTTCTTGCGACGTCTAAGCTCGCCGCTCTTGTGACCACACCGGCGGATTGTGAGCCACACGACGACACAGCCAGGATCGTCCCATGGCATTGTCCAAGCGCGCACAGCGGCACGTGGCCGACTACCACGGGCCGAGGAGAGGTCACGAATTGAAGGCGTGCGCACCGCGTTACGATAACGGTGACCCCCCCCCCCCACAACCACAACTCCCCCCCATGTGCGCGTGCGTGGACTTCCCAATTAGCGTGCACGGTATCCGCTCGCAATCCGTATCTCTGTAATTAATGAGTCTCCTGCAGTGGGGACGGCCCTGAGGGCCGAGCTTAGTCCAAGGGTCGGAGCAGAATTGATACTGTTAAAAAAATATATATATATTTAGCTATTTTTTTTGTTTAACACGTAGGCTTTCGCGACCAATATCAACAAAAATATAGGGTTTTATTTTTTGGGGGGGTTAGATCGCGTAAATATAAATGTGTCATTAAACCCGCCACCACCCGACACAGCCAATTAGTAAACCGGCACACCGGTGTGCTGTACTAGTAATTACAGAGTACGGTGTTGCTGTACTCGTAACGAATTGGCATGTTGTGTTTACGTGACAAACGTTATTAATTTTGGATTTGCTCTCCAACACACCGGTGTGCTGTACTAGTGCAGTGGGTGCCAAGGAGGCATACACTTGAACTTGGAGGTAACACGTTTATTGTCACACCCCAACAGGATAACTACGTAAACGTAACACTGGTTAACTAGACCACAACGGGGTAACTACATATCCGGGTCAGTCAGTAACATACTGCCTGACCCACGATGCCAAGCTTAAGACTGAAGACCGAGGACCGATGTAGCCCCGACGGGTTGATTCCAGAAGACAGCCGCGATTGCTCTCGGGACCTCCCTTTTATGCTCCCGAGCGTGGCCTCGCTCCGGCCACGCCCCCTTCTGGATGTCACCAGAAGGTTCTCGACCGAGCACCACGTGTCCCTCAAGCCACCCTTTGGGCCCCCTCGCTACCCTGTCCCGGTCACGTGCCCTCTCGGGTTCAAACAGACTGTCACGTCCTTGCATCCCACTGGGATTTTGGCACACAGTTGGTGTACGGTGTTTTTTCTGCAATAGTTTGCTGTCTTTTCTTGGATTTTCTGTTTGCACTTAGTCACATAGTCACTTTAAGATGTTTTCTTGTTCATGTTTTTGTTTTTTGTTTGTTGCGGTTGCACCCGATTCAAGAGCCGAATGGCTCACAGGGCCCTATACCTAATAAATGAACTTGAACTTGCCCTCTCTCTGACCGTCACCAGAACCATGCCGCCTATGGCTGCTTCCATGCCATAGCTACTCTGGTGCCAGGGAGAGCCTCAAGACGCGCAGTTCCACTGCCGTGAGAGTAGCTGGCGCTAAACGCCATAGTGACTCCATTTACGTCACTGCACTCGTAACGAATTGGCACGTTCTGTTTACGTGACAAACCGTACTAATTGGCTGTGTCGGGTGGTGGCGGGTTTAATGACACATTTATATTTACGCTATGAAATCCCCAAAATATATATATTATGGATAACTATTTTTTTATAGCATCAAGTAAGCCCCACTGAGCTGTCTAGCTCTTTTTCAGAAGCGAGCTGGCCATCAACAATGATAACTCAACAAAGTGGCCTATCATCACGTGGCAATGTATAGCAGCCAAAATACTCTCAATGCGTGACATTGAATCTAAATGTTGAGGGAAAATCCGGAGGACCCAGAAAAAATAAATCCACACGACCACGGGGAGAGACAGAGAGAGACGCAAACTCCAAATATACTGCAGGCGTCAGAGTCGGGATCGAATCCCCACCTCCCTGTATACCAGGCGAGGTAGTTAACATCTAGCCACCGTGGCGCCGATGGGTGATTATGCCTCATGAACAACATCCAATGCGGCTGCACTACCTTTAGTTGGAACTAATCGTCCCAACTCAAATAAAAGATTCTAGATTTCAAGCTTTCATGACTGCAAGGATTAATACGCTGGTATTTTCGGTAAAGTCACGTAGGTTAAAAAAATATTTAAATAAAATAAATTAAAACTAAATTAAATCACGACGTTTCGGGCGCAACACAAGCGTCCTTCTTCAGGTGGGGACAACGTAGCGAAAGCACAACCGCTTAAGTGTGTCTAAGAGATGGCTGTGACGAGGAGTTATATAGTCGCGGGGGATGGAGGGAGGGGAGGGGCCATGGTGAGTGTGTGCAGACTGTGGACTGGCAGGCGACGTTGTGAGGCACGGGGGGAGGGGGGAGCGCTGGGAGGCAACGCATGGAGTTCAAACTGAAGCTTTGTGATGCAGTGGGTGGAAATAGATAAGAAAGCTAAGATTAAGCAGCCTTTAGTTATGCTCCAATAAAAGACTTCGGGTTTTGAGTTAAGCACTCCAACTAACCACATACACTATGAAAAAGACCCATCGCCTGAAACGTCACCGATTGTACATTTATGTTTTTATTTTAAGGCCACAACAGTGCTGTCGATGAACGCATTGAGGTTTTTAGTTGGGGCAGTGTTCGTCACACCGATGGACCAGCTCCTGTCACTGCAACATGCAATTCCTTCTACATCACGTGCCCTTCGACTCACAACATGTAAGCATCCAGTGCTCAAGTTAAGCGGTGGAGGATACCTTGACTTTTCAGACTTTTTAGTCAACCAACGCACGTTTGTTGTTGACCTCCTTCGATCATTCAGACGTGGAAAGCAGCCGAATGCGGCCACACGTAAAATATCCGAGCGTAATGAATTACTCAAGAGTGAGCAGCCATCTCAAGAATAAGAAATGTTGCGGGTCGTTAGGCACGGTTTGCAGGAAACGCAACAAAACGATCTAATTATAAATGCATTTTTCGGGGTGTATTTGATTTTTTTCAAATATGATTTTGGTTTTATTCAAGTAGGTCGTGCGTCTCCGCAATGCCACACTTCGGGGACACGCTGCGAATTCCAATGAGGCCGGAGTCGGTGTATGGACACGTCACGCGCTGCCTTACGGCCACCCCGCTGAACATCCGCGACCACGTGACAAGCCTCCCTCGTTATCCACGGTGATACTCCCCCCTTGCCCTTGCCATCCAACGACCCTCCTCACCAGCCGCAGGATGTCAGCGGCGCGTCGTCTCCTAAACGGGACTGACTTCGCGCGAGCTAGCGTCCAGCCCCCACGAAAGGTTAAGTCATCGGTTGAATGTCCTGGGTCACCTCTGGTCGGCTCACACGCCACCACACGGGTCTCAGGATGCAGGCATTCTTCTGCTGTTCGGCTGGGGGGCTCGCTGGTTGGGTGAGGAGCAGGACGAGGGGAGGAGGTCCCTATACCTCTGCCCTCAAAGCTCCCTGCAGACTCGTAGCGAAGGGGTTTAGGGACTTTACACCCACCCTGGTGTTATTCGTATCTGACCACGTGGAAATGCGGTTAGAGCGATCGACTCGCAATCGGAATGTGGAGTAGAACTGGGATGATTTGAAGTCAATTGATCAATAGTAAATTGTAATTGCCTACTTAAAAACAAAAATCAATTCATCAGCCTCCATTAAAAACGATGGCCGCCCTGCCTCGCGAAGGCAGGAAACTCCCTACACACCGAACCCAGCGTGACGTGGATGATGACGTCACAAAGCCTCACCCGCCACCTCCCATCCAGCAGTAATGCGTGGGGACAGAAGCGAGACGTTCGCCCCCATTTCTTGGTTGTGAGTTTAAATCACCTTTTGGAAGGGAGGCAAAGGTAAGGCAGTGCTATTGAAGAAGGTGGTGAGATGTTTTTGTTACGCATCGTTACCCGGCAAAGAATCGAAGTGCAAATTGCTTTAAAAACGTGGGGCAGATGCTTCGCTGCGCTTTTAGAAACGGGGGGAATGCACGCGAATGTGAAGACGACCGTACGTTTTAATACATGGAGAAAAAAATATATATTTTAAACTCATGTATAGAGAAGGGTTAGGGAACGCTTAAAGTAACCACCACCGGTACTTCTCACTGCAACGCTCACTTCCTGTTTGGAATGTCACGCACAACCACAAACGTTTGTGACAGGTCATGTATTCACGGGGTGGATTTCTTTTTTACTGTAGCCAGTCATAACATAAACATGACGGCACAAATTCTTCGCAGAAATCGATGCTTATACGTCCACAAAATGCAAGAGCAGTCGATACATTTACATTTACAAAAAAATGTTAATCCCTCCCAATCAACACGATCTTCCTCTAACATTGCATGCGGCGAGAAATGTTCTTCTGACTTCGTTCCAGGGCCTCGGGTTTAAACGTTTGCCAAATTACTAACGCACAGATAATTTTCAATCTCCCGCATTGAGATGAAGCCATTCCGAAGATGCCATCAGTTTCATTGTATAACTACAGTGGTGAATTCTGTCCCAGAGTCAAAACACGCATGACAGTCTGCAGAGGTGTGGACTCGAGTCATGTGACTTGGACTCGAGTCAGACTCAAGTCATGAATTTGATGACTTGCGACTCGACTTGGACTTGCATAACAATGACTTTGTCCCACCTATGAGATGTGGACTCGAGTCATGTGACTTGGACTCGAGTCAGACTCGAGTCATGAATTTGATGACTTGCGACTCGACTTGGACTTGCATAACAATGACTTTGTCCCACCTCTGACAGTCTGTGCGAACAGAATTGATTAGTGAGGTGCAGCGACTTTTGGCTGGCCATCGAACAAAGATGGTCACCGCATCACGTGGCGCTTTCAGATGCGCTTCTGTGGACGTCTGGAATGCTCTTCCTTCCGATATTAGAAGCTACTAAAGCTATGCACTTTTTAATACTCTAGATTGAAAACTAATTTCTTTAGAAATTGCTTTTTGTGTTTTGTTTGTTGTCCTTCCCTCACACTTTTGATTTTGCCCTACCACCGCACCTCAAGATTAACGCGGTTGACAATGTACGGTTCAACGTACATACAAAATGTCATGGGTCCTGGTTCAAATGGACGCAATGGGCCTGCCCCCTCTCTCCATGTTTCCACTCTTCTTAGAAGCTTCGGCACCTGTGCACCCCCCCCCCCCCCCCTTCAGCTCATGGGTCCCCAGTGCAGTTGCACCGCCTGCACACCAGACAGCTACGTCACTGCGTGTACACGAGTCCCACGTGATGCAGAGTGCCGATTCTAAATGAAGGGCTCTCTTGCATCAAATGGCTCATGTATGCGCACCGCCTGGTGTGTTGTTGGGTATATCATTGGTGGCATAATTAGAAAACTGACACATCCGTGTGTACATCACAGCCACTCCTCGTTGTGAGAACATTGGTCTGGATTATTTCGTGTTTGTTCAGAGCCAAGTTGATAACACGAGAAGACGTCCGCCTGCGATAGACGCACAGATGCCCATGCTATGAATGACACCGCCTGCCAACTGGCCATACGCCACTGGAGCGACGCAGACACAAGTGTCAGTCCAACGGGATGGATTGCGAAGTCTCCTTAAAAGGATGAATTGAAATGTCCTGCAAGAGAAGGCTGAGCCCAATGTTACGCAGACGCGCCGGTCAGTGCACATGAGACTCCCTACCAAGCAGTATGCTCCACTCACGCTGGCTATAGTCCAAGTGAATTTTGAAAGTTAACGTAAACCCACAACGTGTTAAACTTAAAATGTAAACGAAAACTGTCATGTCCACGGTGTCCGAGCGCAAATAAAAACGATCACATTTCTGCTCATGTTTACCGCCTTGAAAACAAAACAGAGGGGTCCGGTGTTTGGGGCGATAACCCAAACTCAGCAACAAAAACAAATTAAGAACAAAAATTAAAAAAAACATCGACTGACTTCTCGCTGGAGAGTGCACTCTTAAATGCCTTTAAAACACCAGGGTCCATTTCGCCTCGTTAAGTAAATCGCAAAGCCGTTTCATACTTCCATCCTGTTAATCCTCTGGAAGATGAGGACCCCCCTCCAAGTCCATGCCTGATGGTGGGTGTTATATTACCATACTTCCCCACGCTGGTCTGTTGCACGTTCAAGGTGGGAAGGATAGAATGGGGAGGAGGGGGGGGGGCATTGATGTACTGCATTCTGGATAACCGACCATCTAACCCCCGACAGCAGCCGGTGACAACAATGCATTGTGGTCACCCATCCAGGCACGACGATCCAGGCTCAAAAAGCCTGCTGAGCTTCTGGGAGCTACTAGGAAACGGGTGCAATCCGGGGTGATTTGCCCATAAAGGATTTTGTTTTACCTTACCAATGCCGCCGTTAAATTGAAATTTATATTTTTTTGTCAGACATTTGCTTTTACTGGCACCACAGAGTCCATTTCCTCAACTCGGGAGAGCGGTGTGTGAGAGAGAGGGGGGAGGGGGGGTGAGAGAGTCTGCGACCCACGCGTTCGGGTCTCTGTTAACAGATATATTTAGGCTCCCCGCCTGAACAGGATTATTTAACACGAAAATCTTCTTTTCATCAGCACGACGAGCCCCACAGGGCATGCCACCCTCCTGGTTGCTGCCCGGCAGTGCTCCCTCGGAACGAAAACGCCGTGGGGCAATCCGAGCCGCTAATCTCGGCACGCGACGAAAGCCAACGGGCGCCGGTGGTTGTCATTTTCAATCCGATTATAAAGTGGAGCCTCACTCGGCCACAAGCTTTACCTGCACAATCAGGCCTTCGAGAACTCGGCGTGCCAAGCCCTCGCCAAGAGTTCACATCTCGTCACACGCGCTCGCCCAGTCTTATTCCTTCGAATAGAAGCCATGCCCCGCGCATTACGCGCGCGCACCCACGTGATGGCCGGTGGCAGAACAGCGCAGCGGTGACACAAGTGGGTCTCTCACAGGCAAGAAGCCACTGGGTTCGATTCCCGGCCTGGGCGCGCCTTTTCTGTATGAAGTTTGAATGCCATCCCCCCTGTTCTGAGTGGGCTTTCTCCGGGTTCCGCAACGTAATACAAGCTAAAAAAACTAATATACGTCTAATGTATTTGCTATTGTCGAAAGATCCCAATGATACAAATTCGATGCAAGAAACTCAACTGGTATTAGATTGACTCAGTGAATATTTTCCTGGGTAAACATGCACAATAATAACCCAAACTACCCTAAACTATTTAAACTATTTTTGATTTACCAGCATCAGCGACCTGGCCACTAATGACAGCTCAACGCAGCGACTCATGACGTGGAAATGTATATCCGCCAAATACTCCAAACGCACGTTTCGAAATGTGGAGGAAAAACCTGGAGGACCCGGAGAAAACAATCCACGCGACCATAGAGAGAGAGAGAACACGCAAACTCCAAATATACAGCAGCAGGCATCAGGGTCGGGATCGAACCCATGACACTCCTACATACCAGGCGAGTGAGTTAATATCTCATAGCCACCGTGATGATGATGAGAGAGAGAACACGCAAACTCCAAATATACAACAGGCGTCAAGGGTCGAGATCGAACCCATGACACTCCTACATACCAGGCGAGTGAGTTAACATCTCCTCGCCACCGTGGCATGCCGTAAAGCTGATTAAACATGCCAAACTTGCAGCCATTAAACCAGCACCAATCAGAAAGACACATTAACGCAAGCCAAATCATTCGTCATCAAGTGTGCGCATGTTCCTGCTGCGGTTGTTTCTTGCAGTTGTGCTGCGGTTCGGGGATGTAGAGAACCTGGCATTGTTCGACGCGATATGTCCGACGTTACGCTCCAACACGCTTCGAGCTTTGGAATTGGAAATCCAGGAAGCGAGTTGAAGCACAACGCCAGGCAATGTGCAGAGCAGCACGCGGTTACAACAAGAACACACGAGCGGAGAGTCCCGTGAATTAATATGTTACCACTTCAGAGTTGGCGATGTATGCATAGATGTTGAACTTCTTCGCGCCGTCGTAGCCAACCCTGCGAAGCGGCAGGTGCCATCACCGGAAGACAAGTTCATCATCTCATAAAAATGTGTTTGTTTAATGGGAATGATTTTAATTACGGAGCACGCTTGCTTAACAACTCCGGGGACTGCAATCAAAGCAGTGCGCAATCGCTCCTTAAATCGCACTCGGGGACGCGCACACACGCACACACACACGCGTGTATGCACGCGCACGCGCACACACACACACGTGTATGCACGCGCATGCACACACACACGTGTATGCACGCGCACGACAGTGCGCCCACCACACTGTGTGACGCAGTCAACTTATCCTCGGTGATTTGGGGGGGGGGGGGCAGATAAAACTAAAACACGAGTGTGATACAAAATGTGTACAGATTAAGCTATTAGAATAAAACCCCATTCAATGTTAACCTTCGTAGAGTGTGGGGTGGTGAAGCTGCAGAATGTGTCGGCTGTTTTTTTACCGCTTATTGGACCCGATCACTGACTCACGAGTGAGATTTCAGTAAAAAAACAATGTTTTTAAACCAGGTGAGAACTACTCGAGACGCTAAGAATATCGTCATTTGTGAGAGTGATCTTGGGGGAGGGAGGTGTATTAAGTCGAGCCGATGTATGTGGGAGGGGGGGATGACTGCTGCCGCCCGCCTAATCCCCACCGGGAAGATTGGCAGGTACATTCAAATTAATATGCTTGGTTCTTTCGGTAAAGTCACGTAGAAGGGAAATAATAATAAAATTAAAACAATAAAATTCTCACGACGTTTCGATTGCAACGCAAGCGATCATCATCAGGTGTGATGATTGCTATTTTATTATTTCCCTTCTACTTGACTTTACCAAAAGAACCAAGAATATGAATCCCTGCAGTCACGAAAGCTTTAAATCGAAAAATACTTTCAAATTATTTAAGACCGCAACGGGAGGAAGATTTCTCCACATAATCTGAACGTTTTGCCTGATGAGGCCGGTTGCTGTAATTACCGGCGAAACGTCACGGTACTCGAATCGTAAATATCGTGGTGGTGGGTTCACTCTCCAACACACACACACAGCGGTGTGCTGAACTAGTAACAATTTGGCACGTTTCGTCTATGTGACAAACCTCACTAATTGGCCGTGTCGGGCGGTGGCGGGTTTAACGATATATTTACGTGATCTAAACAATTTATCGAATTTGGACCCCCGACGCAGGCACGCGATGACCTACTCTTGCGAATAACGTGAGATGATCTTTAGCGTCCGATGTGAGCTTAGCAAACTGTGAGGCGTATCATTAAGATTACAGCATTAATCAAGGCGGCCGCCAGATTTGAACCGTGAACCTCCGAAGCAGGCGGCGAGCGCTCTGTCGATCGCTGGGCCGCGTCACCGCACCACAGAGACGGCTAATAATAGAACGAGCGCCTGCCTTGACTGGCGCACAACACCAGATATTAAATTTTTTTTCTTCGCAAAGCGCAGTTAATCCGCAATCTGGATTATCCACCCGCAGGATAATCGAGAGTTTGCAGCAGTTCTCGTGAAAACACAAACTTATTTTTAAGGATAAATTAGCTAAACGGATAGCGCTGCATTCCGCATACAGGCCTATTCAAAGCCTAATAAATGTACCTATAGAGATATAAATAAATTAGTACATGAACACAGAGCAGATATCTCACTTGTCGGTACCCCCCCGAGGTGGAATAACTTTAGCAGCTCCAATTTCTTTATGTTGCCAATATCGATTAATCATGTGATGACCATTTGACATGAACGGGAGTTTTAAGTAATCTCCCCTCTCATTTGCCGTGTAAATATACGGTTAATATCTTTAGTGTAAATATATGGTAAATATTTTTAGCGTACACGTGTGGTTATTATCTCTGTGTAAATATATGGTTAAAACGAAAGGCTTTGCTCCCATTGATGGTACCGATTTCGGCTCTGGATAATGGACCAATTCTGTCCTCACGATTTATAGCCATAAAACAAATGGTTAAAAAGCCTGAAAGTTTCAGATTAATACCGCATTGGCCAATTTATTCAAATCACTCTTTTAATATTTAATGCTGCGGAGTGCATACGTCTTGCGGGCCTAAATTGTTTAAGTTTGTATGAATTATAACTATCACTTTGGAGAAGACTGCCCCGGTGCAAAACAGCTTAAACAAAAAGTTTACACGTATGTCGAATTGCATTTTCTCACGAGGCATTATTTACATTGTAATTTTAGATATTGTCTCTAGTTTTATTTTTAGCAGCCAGTGGAGGAAGTTCTGAGTCAAGGCAATAATGAAGTCTAAACTCTCATAAACAAAGACCGAAGTAAACATAATTAACCTTTTCCCGTTCCGAGACGTCTGCAAGGTGCAGGGTGGGTCCCGTTCACCGCTGAAGCTCCGAATGTGCAAGCGGTTCGTTGTTATTTTATATAAAAAGGCGTAGCGCCGTTGTTTTTCAAGACACGACCGCCGCACTGTATGATAGCTGGCACCAAACTGTGCCACGCACCCTCCCGCATGGCATTGTGGGAGCCCTCGGTAGCGATAAAGTTATTTTATTAAAGTTTTTCTCCCGATTCCGTTACGATGACGTACACATATATCATCGGAACAGAATTCTGGAAAAAAACGACGTCGTACGTCATCAGAATGGGAAAGGATTAAACACAGTTAATGAAACCAATTGTCTAAAATCTAATTGCAGCACTGAGATTTCACACCCAAGTAGCAAATGAAATACGAGAATGTGGAGCCAGACGAGGAGACACGCTTTCGCTACATTTTATTCACAGCGACGTTTGACGATGTTTTCAGGAATGGGAGAAAACAAGGACATTATATGGAGGCCGTAACATTGCCAAACTGCATTCCCCGCTCCTCACCGTCACAAACATTTGACCGAAGGGGGGGGGGGGGGGTGATTCGCGTCGACCTGTGCGTGGAGGGGGCGGTGCCCCACTAAATCTTTCTGAACCCGTGCCCCTTATCAGACACATCTGTGAAAAAGAGCTTAATAAGCTCATCGGATTTGTCCAGTATGAATAAATATTCTGATTCCGATTCTGAATAGGGGTACCGCGGGCGGGAGGGCGATCGTAACATGGGTGTGAACCCTGCAGCGATGGCCCGCTGGTTTTTGCAGCGAGCACCCCCCCCCTCCTCCTTTCCCCCCCGGCCACATCTCGTGCCGCCGAGTCCCACCGAAGCACGGCCGCTCGTCCTCTGCTCCGCACCCCGCTCGCCCCGCGGTGGAGAGCCCGTCGCCGCTCCTCAGTCGTACATATCCTGAAACATCTCCTGGCCCGTCCGGATGTACGCCTCCTTCTCCTCGGCCGTCATTTGGGCCACCAGCTGCGGGTTCTGGCTCACCTCGCTGTAGGGGTACGGCCGCCCGGCCACCATCACCGTCACGGTGGTCACCTCCTCAAACTCGTCATCGTCGTCGTCATCGTCATCTTCGTAGTCCACCTGCCCGTCACGCCGCCGCTGCTGCTGCTGCTGCTGCGAGTGCTGGGGCAAGTGCCGCTGGTGCTGATGATGCTGCTTCTGCTGGTGCCGGTGCTGCAGAGCCGCGTGCGCCGACGAGGCCTGGGGCCGCCGCTTTGCCGGCGGGGAGTCGTCGCCCGACTCGCTCGTGTCGCTCTCCGAGTCGCTGGCCCCGCCGGCGCCTCCCCCAACCCCTCCGCCCCCCCCGCCGCCGCCCCCCCCGACGGTGGCGATGGCGGCGGCGGCGGCGCGGGTATCGGCCAGCGAGGAGGAGGAGGAGGAGGCGGCGGCGGTGGCGCCCGTCGCTAGGCTGCTCTTCTTCTCGTGCACCAGCAGCGCCCGCATCACCTCCTCGCTGTCCAGCTTGTGGCCGCCCGCACCGCCGCCGCGCTGGTCGGAGCCGTCCGGGCCCGTCTCGGAGCCCACGCCTGCGAAACGCACGCAGTGTCAAGAGTGCACGCGGTGTGCATTGTCGCACGCGTGTCGCACGCATGTCGCAAGCATGTCACACGCATGTCACATGCATGTCACACGCATGTCGCAAGCAGTGTCAATAATCACGGTAATTATTTGTTTTCGATCGAGCGCCCTTCTTTTACACCTGGGCCATCTCAGAGCGCTGTTACACACGACAAACGACTTGCACCACATCTCATCTCAACACATTTAAAAGGGGCTCCCCCAGCGGCAGCTGTCCCTCTTGTGGCAGAAGGTGACCTACTCGGCACCGGGCCTGCAAGCGGGTGGCACTCGCCCGCCAGTAGTGGGCAACGATTGCCTACGTCTAACTCCCAATTCAGTAATTTATGGGTACTTTTATTTTTAATTCCTCAAATTTGAACAATGATCATCAATATTATTACTACGAGTCTCGCGACTCTTTTTCAGGGGTGGGGGGGGGGGGCCTGAATTTTTGTCGTGCAAGCGTGCCAACGCAGCGTCACACGCGGAGCATACCAACGTCGGCCTCGCGAGCCAAACGCCCCCCCCCCCCACTCCCTCCCTCCCCTCCCCTTGCACCAGTCTTTTGAACAAAAAACCCCGTGTTCCACCCCCCCCCCCCCACCTGGACTCTGTTATTTAACGCATTTGCATATTTTGCATCAACCTTTTACCATTTCTTTTTACAAAGAGAACCGCTGACAAAAGCTGACGAGAAGGGTCAAAGAGAATCGGGGTCCAGAGAAGCCAAACGGTAACCTCCCCCCCCCCTCCCTTTATCACCGCCTATAACCGCGTGTGCCGTGCGTGTGCCGCGCGCGTGCCGTGCGTGTGCCCTGCGTGTGCCGTGCGTGTGCCGTGCGTGTGCCGTGCGTGTGCCGTGCGTGTGCCCTGCGTGTGCTCGCGTGCGCCCGTGCAGCCGCGCGCGTACATTCAATTAATGGGGCGGAAACGGCATGGAGAAGGGACTGCATTTTCCTTCCTTTGACATTGCAATGGCCAGATCAACTGGAATCACGTCCGCTATCGTAACATCTTGGAAGCCAAGCAGGTCGGAGCCTGGATAGCGGGAGTAGGCAGCAGCCGGTGCTGCTACTGCGAGGCTACGTTGCCAGCAGAGGGCTGGGTAGGAAAATGTGTAGTTGCACTGTACTACGCAGCAACTACTACACTCCCCGCCTTCACGAACCAGCACTGCGTGGGAGACCCTAGCCTTTTCGCGGCCCACATTTCCATTGTTACCTTGAACACAACAAATACGGTTGTCTGGAAATGGACGTCGTTCATTTTAATACAGATACGATGAGGAGAGATGAATGTTGAACAAAAGGCCCTTTTGAATGTAGCTGATGCTGACGATGGTTTAGCAGATGGTGAAGATGGTGGTAGTGGTGGTAGCGAAGCCGGTGATGGAAGTCAAGGGCGGCGGTGGTGGTGCTGGTGGTGATGGAGAAACCGATCGAACGAGGTCTTTGAGTGTAACCAGCTAAAAATATAGAAGGACTCGCAAAGCCTGAAGCCCTCTTGTCGTCACTAGCAGACCTCGACATGGGAATTTAGCTCCTGAAAACATTGCCATCATCGTGCGCACGAACAGAAAGAAACCAACCCACACCGACCGGCGTGGTGAAGTACAATCAAGCAAATCCCACCCCAATCCAAATGTCACGTCCACGCGACATTTAAACACGCGTCAAAAAGAGCACTGCAGGCCAACTCCAGATGTCCGTTATCCTCAAGAGATATTCCCGAAAAGCAGGTGACACATTAATTCGCAAAGTTTAAGAGTCCTCGCAGAAGCAGCAGATGTGTGAAATCCATACAATCGCCGCACGGGCGCCGAGGACACACAACGGCTCCAGGAAGCACGCCAAGGTTTTACTGCTGTGCTATTTCTGGGCAGTGCGATGGTATTCACAACGGCGCTTTTTTGGCTTGTTGTTTTAACTTATCATCTTCACAGTGAGCAGCTTCCATATGCTGCGGAATTGATAGAAGGCTCCAGCTGTATTTATTTATTTATTTCCCAACCCCGCCCCCCCCCGTGTAGTGATTTCGACACGGACGCTAGCAATCCCATTAGGGGTTAAAAGCTGTTTTGTTTAACAAGATAAAAATCTCATTGGGTTTTTTCATTCAACTTATTCGTCCGCTGGTGCATCCATTAAACTTGACCGCGTACGCACGCCTTACAAGGCAGCACCATGAAGCGTGATTTATTACAGGTGGATATTTCATCCCACTGCCATGTAACCCACAGCCTTACAATGGCCTAATCTCACTCACATCTGTCAGAGGACACTTATTTTCCGCTGTACAACCGAAAGGGGTCAGGAGTATTATTGTCGATTAAAGAACACCATCATTGCACCCCTCCCCCTGAGCTCCCTTGTATGCACGCACGTGCGTTGGACTTCTTTACCACCGTACGTAGCCAACCTCCTCTTGCAAATATGCTACTACTGATCGTTGCCTTTACTGTGGTAGGGCGGTGAGCCCGAGGTGCCTCCAACCGGTCCCTCGTTTGAGGGTTTATCGCCCCGGGTTCGTTACGCGATCATGACCTGCGCTTCAATCTTTAACGTCTGTGTTTTGGGTTCTTGAATTTTTAAAAAACGGCCATAATTTCTTGGCACTGCACGTTGGGCTAATCAGAATCTTGATTTATACTGGAGGAATCCGATGAGCTATAAAGCTCTTTTTCACAGATGAATAAAGAAGAGAGCCCAGAGGGTGCGTCGGCTACCTGCCGACTAGGACAAAAAAACGATTTGGGAGCAGTGGGTTCAGACTCATAAACCCTCCCCCCCCCCTCTCTGGCGTGAATCCCAAATGCCCATTCTCCTGCAATGCGATTTTAAAAATGGCAACAACAAAAAATACACACATGGGCACTGCCGCAGACGGCTCGTATAACTGAACGGCCCCTTCTCTTGGATGCCGCCGGAATGTTTAAGCGGGAGATTTTGCAAGCCCGCTTCTCAATTATATAAAATAGAATACCCTCTCAGACACACACACACACACAACAACAAAAACCCCACAATGACGACGTAAATGAACGCTATTAAATTATGTTTTCCATTGCAGTGCCTTTGAACTGTTTATGTTAACGGACAAGTAAATAATACACTGACTGATGCGTCGATTTCAACACGGGGACATTCAGGCGTGCCACATTTTTCTTTAATTAAAATAATGTGTTGACTTAACATTCTGCCAAAGGCTGGTCAACAATGAATGTCAAAGCCTACGACCATATTTACACATTAGGGGAGACTTTAAGGGGTTAATTAAGGTGCCACAGACCCGTACAGGATTTCAGTTTAATCTCTTATCTGCCGAGCTAAGCCCGATTGCCATTCCAGATACGTTTGCATTTTCTTTAATGCCACACAGGACTCCCTATACTATATTTCCCCCCCCACCCCCGCCAAACACAAACTGTCAGCAGTCAGGAATCCATTCAGGGCAAATATAATTTCGCTCAATATTACTCAATACACTGCAGCATGTCCTTATGCAGTCTAAATTTACACATAAATCCTCGCACCAAATGCCAACGTCATAAGCAGATTTGAAATGAGTGCAACAGTGGTTTTGTCATTCATAGTTAGTATTCAATAACAGCAAAAACTTTTTTTTTACTTTATTATTTAATCTATAAATTAACAGCTTCACGTGCAAATCTGTCAGTCGGTCATGGCATGTATTTGTGGAAGCATCACCATACAGAGTCAAGCGAGACCTATATTTTTTTTTACCACACAACGAAACGGGCACCTTCTATGGTACTGACAATGAGTTACGTGTGGACCCCACCACCTTTGAAATATTGCAAAGAAAACGTGGCCCAGGTGGAGGATGTTGCTGCTGAATGGTACAGAGGGGGCAGGGCGGCGGAGGTCAGCCAGAGGCCCCCAAGGTGGAAGTGACAGGGCCAAAGGTCGACTTAGACTGCAGCCAATAAATGAGCGGGACATTGGTAATCTGAATAAGTTGTGTGCCCCCTGCCTGCTAAAGCGCGCTATTGCACTTTCTGACACTTTCTGACACCGTCCACATACCCGAGGTGCAAGACATTGGCCACGTAGCTTGAGTAAATGATGCCGCCTATTCTGGCCGCCTGCCTGTCCGCTTAAGAACCGCGGGAACCTGCCAACTGGCGTGTCGCGGATGGCACGGTGACGACCCTGGCTGTAAGGAATACAACGATGCCTCCTGTCCAACATCCCCCCGCCCCGCCCCCGAGTCTTCCTCGCCCGGCGCCAGCCAGAGGTCCGTCCTCACTGGCACCGTTTGCGCCGCCTGCACCCTTGCCGCAGAGGTCGCAACCGGGTACCCGATACCCGTACCCTACCCGATACCCGGCTACCTGTACCCGGCCGGGTACGGGTACCCGTTTGCGACCCTGGTGCGGCCGGGTACGGGTATGGGTAGGCCGTGAGTCACTGGTGAGTAACTGTTTGTCACTCATTTCCCAACGTCTTGTCTGTTCTCACAATTCAAATTCCTAGAATAAACCCACACACGCCTGCAATATGGCTTCATCCCAGAGGTCGCAATCGAGTACCCGATACCCGGCCGGGTACGGGTAGCCGGGTATCGGGTAGGGTACGGGTACCCGTTTGCGACCCTGGTGCGGCCGGGTACGGGTACGGGTAAGGAATCAAAACCCGTTTGCGACCTCTGCCTTGCCGGCTCAGACCCCACCGGCGGTCACCTGCGTAGACTGCGGCGGCCGAGTCGCGGTAGGCACCCTGCACGGTGCTCTCCGTCATCCACACGGGCCGCTCCTTTGCCGGGCGGCGGTCTTCGGAGGCGGCGGCGGCCGTGGCGGAGGAGGAGCCGCCGCGTCGCTCCGGGTCGCCCTGCTCCAGGCTGATGGTGACGTTCTGCGTGTAGAGGTCGTCGTACGTGGGGGCCCTCGCCGACCAGGCCTCGCGGGCCGGCACGAGGCCAGCGCCCACCGCCTGCCCGCGCAACCTGCGAGGTTTGGCGAGGAGGGCGGCAACGGTCAGGAGAGGGGAGGGGGGGCGGGGGGGGGCTCAGAGGGCGGAGAGCCGAGCTGGCGCCGTTGAGATTCTTATCTTGACAATGTATGTAGCGCCTTGTTTCAAGGCGCTTTACAAAAATGAACAACGGTACAACGTGTGTGAATGTAATGTTGGAGATGAGTGAAATAGATGAGAGGAAGCTGTGGTTCAGCAACGGCGGTGGAAATGAAGGGGAGATGAAGGGGCTGTGGGGTGAGCTAGGGGAAAAGAAAGTGAGTTTTGAGTGGGTTCGCGAAGGTCAGCAGCACACCTGTGATCAAACCTGGTCTTGGGCCTGGTCACCAAAAAGACCAAAATGCCCATCATTTAATTTGGCTGAAATCCGGCTGTTGAGAATGGAAGATCTGTTCCAACTATCCCCGCTATGAATGTCGCTCGTGTGCAGAGCGGGTGGCCAAGTGTTGTTGTTCGCTATGTACGGTGTGAAATAAGTTCAACACAAACAAACATATACGTGTGTGTGGCCTCGGTGTTACTCGAAGGCATCCCAGAGGTAGCTGTGATAATCGCTTCTGTCGGCCATTATCTAAGGGTTGCACTGCCCAGCTCCACGAGTAAAAGTGCATGCAAGTCCGTTCTCCGTATACAGCAAGTCTGCAGATCTCTACGTAAGGATAGCGGATCTAACGAGAAAGAGGCATGGAATAGAGGCAGGAGGAAAATAATCTTCCGAGGGAGGGAGGGGACCACTGGAGTGTATGTATGTTGAACTTCTTTCCCACCATACGTAGCCAACCGTGCCCATCGGAGGTGCGGGGAAGGACAACAAAACTAAACACAAAAAAAATGTGAGCGTGACCCACAGGTGCTTGAGAGCAGGGATGTCGCTGGGCTCGGGCTCCAGCACCTCGTGGGACAGGTTGATGTCCTCGGTCTCACGCAGCAGGGCGTAGATGGGCTCGATCTGCTCGTTGAAGCGAGCCACCAGCGTGCGCGCGTCCTTCTTGGGCACCGCCGACTCGTCCTCCTCCACCTCCCTCCGGCAGAACGTGCACATGAACAGGCCTGCGGGAAGACGTCGACGTTTGCGGTTTGGACGGGTGGGCACGGGCGACTAACTACATCGCCTGGTATGCAGCAGGAGTCAGGGTCGGGATCGAACTCACAACCTCCTGTATGCCAGGCGAGGTAGTTAACATCTCCTAGCCACCGTGATGATGATGAGAGAGACGCAAACCTCCAAATATACAGCAGGTGTCAGGGACGGGATCGAACCCACGACCTCCTGCATACCAGGCGAGGTAGTTATCATCTCCTAGCCACCGTGATGATGATGATTAGAGAGAGAGACACTTGGTTGACCAATCATTTGTGGTCATGTGACTTCTGAAAAAGAGCTATTTAGCTCAGTGGGCCTTACCTGGTAAAATAACAAATAGTTTAAAATAGTTTTTGGTTTTATTCGGTGCACCGCTCGTGTTAATGTTGTGTTAAATGTAATAGCCATGTCCACTGTCGTCGTCATCATCATCGTCGTCGTCACACAACAAGAACCAGATCACTGGATCCTACGCAAGAACCTCCGGGAGTTGACCTGCCTCAAAAACATTGGCACCCGTTAAATCAAATCTGCACGCTGCGCAGCAGATGGGTCCACAACGTTAACAAGTCGGAATTCCACGAGAGAGATTGGCGGGTACCACTCAACAGCCCATCGACCACATTGTGTTGGACCACTGTGAACTCTGAACATTCAATTGATTCATTATAGAGCAATCCAGCCATAAACAACAAGACAGGCCTGATCAAATACAATGATCCCCCCCCACCCACACAGCCTTGAACAGACTGTTGGGGCAAGTACTGTTAGCATGTAGCACCAATAAAACGCCAGCATGGCATATGATGAGGGGAGTGAGTTGCCAACATCATGCCCGGCCGCCTTTGTCTCCCCACTGCTGATGTTTACACACAGCAGCAGGTCATCATTTCAGGCTCAGTCGACCTAGGTGAGTGCCCAGGATCAGTTCAAATATTCGCCACCATTCTTGGTCGTGAGCGGGCATCGAACTCGGGTCGCCTCGGTTTCACAGCGCAGTGCGCTGACCGCCGCACCGCCGCTACACGCCGGCTGTTAAAGCAGTAACGTACGATTTGTGAAGCTACCAATTAACAGCCATGCTTCCAACACTGGTGCAGCAGCTCACCATTAAATATTTAAAGCTGGGCCACACGTACAGGCCTAAGACCCACACACGCGCGCAGGGGGAGGTCAGGCCACCGCCACGTCCCGACCGATTTGAGACGGACCCGCCGGGGGGGTAATTGGCGTCGAGTTTCAAGGGGCGGGCAAAGCGGATCTTTCGCAACGCGCCGGTCGCCGCCACCTTTTGACGCCGGCCGTAGCCGCGGCGGTAATGCGACGCAAACCCGCAGCGATGGCCTGCGGACTCCAAACGCCGGCCACGCAGACGGACCGCAATCTCTACTCGAGGATGCGTAACCAAGGGGTGGGTGGGGCTGGGGGGGCGGGCGGCTTTACAGACGCGACGTGCCCACGGCGCGGGAACGGACATTGTCGCCTCGTCACGTTTCAATTAGCGGCGGTGGCACAGGAGGGCATTCACGCGGCGGAGCGAGAGGCGATGCGCAAATCATCGATCGCGCCCGCCGCCGGGACGGACCGAGCGGCGCGCGGAGCAGACAAATCCGCTAAATCCCACGGTCGGCCAAGGGCCAGGCTTCAAGGGCCATGTCCGATTCATAAGCCACGGCACAGCCGGCGCACGCGAGATGGGGCGGGGGTGGGTTTTTTTTTTGGTAACGAAGGAAAAATGGGAATGATTGATAGCTGGCGGTGATGATAATGATGGCGATGATAATGCTGACTGTGCAGCCGGTAGGTTTGAGTACGTACACAATGCGAGTCGTTCCCATTAAGAGGAGCGCCAGACCATTTTGTGAAACGGTAAGTTACTCGACAACTACGAATAAATATTGATTTGTAATGAGTTTTCTCCGACTTGTTATTGCAAACCCAGTCCATGTCATATATCTGCATCTGTCTCTCAGTGACTGTGCTCTTCTGACTCATATCTCTCTGCGTTTCCGTCTCCGATTACATATCCCTGTATCCATCCCTGTGTCTTTGTCTCTCGGTGTAGCTCTGTTTCTGTCTCCATGCATCAATGCATCTCCCTCTGTATCTGCATTTGTCATCCATATCAAATCTCCGCTTCTCTACGCATTGACAAAATATCATAAAAAGTTACGATTCGGCTTAAAAATTCTCCTGTGCAGGATCAATAGATGCTGTATTTGGTAATCGGCGGGATAGTCACAATTTTCGCGGGATAATGTTAACGTCGTAAACGTTGCGTTGTATGTAATTTACAAATCCACCAGCTGTAGCTGTGTATGGTTAAACGGAAGTTTAGTGATGTGGGACTTTAAGAGTTGCGTTGAAAGAAGCTGCAGTAGGCCGTCCAGGACCCAAACCAAATCCGGCAAGGACACGAAAACAATCCTTGAAGAAGGAAATTACATTTTGTGGTCTCCTTGCTCAATCGAGCACGGGACGGGCACTAACCAATTCCTTAAACGACCGAAGGCCTATACCAGAAGTTCCACACAACAGAGGGTGTGGGTGACTCCAAAGCCACTGTTTGCCGTGGTGCAATGGGGTTACTCAACTTAACCCCCGCGTGTAGCGTTGAACCCTTATCGCCCGCATCCATTCTCGTCAGATCTCAGAAGCTAAGCAGGCCTGAGACTGGATGAGTGCTTGGAAGTGTGATGCGTAAAGCAGTTTGTGACGGGGGGGGCTGCTGCGGTGCTACGTGGTGGCCAGCAAACAGCAGCGCAGCAAATTCCATTGGCGCACTGCACTACTGCTACCACATGCAAGGCTAAGCCTTCCGCCTTCACACACCTGCACTGACCCGCCACGGGGAAGTATGGCCGGGCAACCCGCACGAAATGCTCGGCACGGGGAGGAGCCCTCGTTCAGTGGTTGATTGACGAGAAGGGGGGCGCGTGCACGTCCCATTTCACACCTACGATTAGCGCGGTTGGCAACGCACGGTGCCAAAGAAGTTCAAAATACATATGTACATGTGAAGGGATGGTGGGCTTAAGTCGACCTTTGAATCGAAACGGGGTGGTGGTGGGCAGGGGGGAGCGGGTGGCACTTAAGGAAACCAAATTGAAAATGCCGGTGCCGAGTAGCGACCGGGAGATGCGGCGCTGGCGTTGTGGTGGAGTGATCTGCCGCGCAGCGCCAATAGTTCCCGATCTTCCCCGAGCAGTAACGGTGGGTGATAAATCACGGCAACCGCCGCCAGGAGAGGTTTAAGCGCCAATTCGGCGTCAATCCTTCAAAAGCCGCTCACTCGTATCGCCGAGACCTTTAAAACAATAATAAATAATACAAATCGATAGGTGCGGTGTTACGGGCTTGTCGTGCTCGCTCTATCACTCCCTTTTTCTCTCTCCTTCTGCGAAACAAAAGTGGTTCCCGCACGCGGAGAGCGAGACGGTCCCCGCTACGGAATTCTACGCTACTCGGCCACAACCGTGAAAAGGGCAATGCGGGCATTGACGCACGTCGACACAGCAAATCCACGGGGCACGATCGCATGCCTTGTGTAAGACATTTTGCCACTGCAAGGTAAGGCGATGGCAAAAAGGTGCTGCTCATCGTAAATGTTACATGAGATCGCCCGTGAGCAAATAGCCCAGAATGCACCAGAATGTCGCCAGACCTAAGAGGCTCAAGCCAGGGCTGAGCCTGGATAGTTGCCTGGATGGGTGACCGACATTCGCAGAAAACGGGTTGTCATAACAACTGGAGGTCACAGGAGCTTCCGTTCAATATTAACCTTCCCTTTTAGGTAACGTGTGGACTAAGATTAAAGGGACACACACGTGTATATATATAACCCTCAAACGAACACCTCTCTCCCTGGATATCAAAGCGAACTCGTGCGTAACTATTCGGTCATCATCATCACCCAGACCACTGCTTAATATCTAAATCAAAACTCAATGAAGTTTGCTAAATTCAAAGAAATCACACCGAAAAATTATTCGATCATCATCCCCGACTGGCAGACCGATGCCCTCTGGTCACATTTGCAAATTAGGCTCCTCCTGGTCTCGTGATGTCTCACCTGGTTAAACACAACACACTAAACACTTCATAATAAACGTTTTTGGGTTAGATCGCGTTCTTTATAAATGTGCCGTAACCCTCCAGCACCCGACACGGCCGATCAGTAAAAAAGTGTCCCGTTAACAAAAGACAAATAGTTCACTGCTTTAGCCCACCGGTGTGTTGAAGAGTGAATCCACAACATTTACAATGTTTGAGTTGTACGACGTTTCGCTGTTAATTACATCCAGCATCATCGGGCAATTTGCCAGAATGGTGAAGCCCTCACTTGCTCCCGGTCTTAAATAAAGCAGCAGGGTGACATCATCATTTAAATTATATTCATATTCTTGGTTCTTTCGGTAAAGTCACGTAGAAGGGAAATAATAAAATAATATAAAACAATACAAATTCTCACGACGTTTCGACTGCAACACAAGCAATCATCATCAGGTGTGAAATCCACAGCAAGAAAATTTGAAAAAAGTGGCGGTTTTTCCTAACGTCATCATTTAACTCATTCAGGTGCAGTGATTTGAGGGGGGGGGATTAGTAATCAGTCAATTGCTTTGATTAGTAATGAGTTGTAGATTAGTAATTAGTTGTAATGTGTATTATTTAATAACTGAACCCAGTTACGATAACCACTCAAGTCCCACAAAAGTGGGACGTCCCGTCAGATCTTGGCTCTAAATGTATCGCTTGTTTCGTTACGTGTGTACACATATATATGAGCACAGCGTATTCCACTTACATAACTTTTGGGGAGGGAATCTAACAATTGAAAAAATACAATTTTTTAAATCAATATCCTAAAGCTCGAAAAGTGTAGAGCGTGCGCAGCGATGCTGATTTCTCATCAGCGGTGTCTCCACGCGTGGTACAGAAACGTCACGCACGTCCAGCGTAGTCCCAGTTCAGTACGCGGCAGGAAACTACTGCAGCATGAGATTACGAGTACCGGAATCGGCTTGCCATTTCTTTTTCCACAGTGCACAGCGGTGGTTGTTCAATCATCTCTTTTGAGATTGCTTTCATAAAATAAAGAAATAACAAATGCTGGATACACAACATTACAAGCCGTATATATACGTAACAAATTGGACATTCGTGACACTTACAGAGTTTGTTAAGAAAACGGATACAGCAGAGCACCCCACTCCTGAATAAGCCGCCCGGGCATGAGTGGGACCACTGTGTACAGACATGCAAAGTCACCGTACACACACGCACAAACCGCATGATCGAATTGTGCTCAAGCAGCCAGAGGTTCCGGACAGCCAAAGGAACCTTCAACATCCTCAGGGTTAAAGGTTCAAGCACAACACTTTAAACGCCAGCTCCCTATATCAAGGGTGGGCCAGTCATAGGAAACGTTGGACTAAAGTAACGAGCGTGAGTAGAAGCAATGGAGCACAACGCCGAATGAGTGAACGGTCGGCGTTTAATGAAGAGTCAAAAAGCAAACATCCGAGAGACCAAAAGTAAACTCTCTCAGCCCTGCCGGCAGTCGGCGGGTGGTGACCAGTGATGAAGCCTCAGAGAACCCTTTCAGTGGCAGCCATCCATCCGGGAAGGTGACGGTGCAATTTTTCATAACCCGTGCGGGCGTACGGGGATGGGGAGAGCAATTTCATGGCGAACGCGAGGCTGAGAAGCAACGCAATTCCTGAACGCCTTGAGAGAAGTGGGGGTGGGGGGGGACATTGATAAGACTTGGCTAGGACATTGCTTTTGAACCCCCTCCCCCACCCGAATTGGGAGTTTGTCAGCGGGCTCGGCGGCATCTCACCCGCCTCTTGAGTTCATAGCACGGCGCGCATTCCGCGTTCTAGCGGCAGCGCGTTCACCGCGTTATAACGGCAGCGCGGTCACCGCGTGATAAGGGAAGCGCATTCCCGCGTTATAACGACAGCGTGTTTCCATGTTATAACGACAGCGCGTTCCCGCGTTATAACGACAGCGCGTTTCCATGTTATAACGACAGCACGTTTCCATGTTATAACAACAGCGCGTTCCGCATTATAATGGCAGCGTGTTTCCACGTTATAACGGCAGCGTGTTCTGCGTTATGACAGCGCGTTTCCATGTTATAACAACAGCGCGTTCTACATTATAACGACAGCGCGTTCCGCATTATAATGACAGCGTGTTTCCACGTTATAACGGCAGCGCGTTCCCACGTCGTGCGAAAATCCTTCCCCAATGGAAGCACCGCGTTATAGCAAAAAACGTGTCGTAGTGTCAAAACGTGTTAAACGAGGGGGTCACCGTATGTTAAATTCGATTAGTTACAAATGAGGGCAAACCACATACTGTATACGACGCAAAAATAATGGACCTGAGTTACTGCATTCACAATCACAGCAGAGGTACCATTTACCATTCACACTCGTAAGGCCTAGAAGAGTTAATGTGCAAAACAAAGATTTTTCTCTGCAGCTTGCCGCAGATGCATAGCTCATGCGGTCCAACGCAGGTTAATTGCTGGGGTCATGCTCCGCAGTCAATTAGATCCTGCACGTGAAAACTACTTTCATGATTAGGAGACCTAGCATGAAAGAATAAAAAAGTTCGTACTTGTACAAAAGCAAAGCAAAAAGAAATGCATTCCAAATGATACTCTTGCAAACTATAAAGGAAACCAAATGCAGTTGCATTTCATTCATGCTGTGCTCCGTTGCAGATCTATTTTGGAATCTGCTCCCATTTATTTGATTTATTTCAAGATATTAGATTTCATCCCGCTGTGTCGATGTGTTGACATTTTGTGCCATCGAAAGCATGATGAAACACACTTCATGATAATCCCTTGCAGCTATTCTCATGCCACAGAGGCAAATTTCATTCTTTCCCCCACACCTCGGTATTTTTATTTCCTCCCTTGGCCTTCCGTTGTTCCCTAACCGCAGCCGGTACAAAGCCAGATGCAAGACAGAAGAAGCAACATCCCCCTGAGAGAAATACAATCAACCGCATGCAACCACGCGGTCGATAAAACGAGCCTTTGCTAAATGTGCACACTCCCACCATGACTGCTTCGATATCCACACAAACCCTGGAACACGGAAACAGCGGGGAGCACCCAGTATCTGGGTGGCACGTTCATGCCGCATGCTTCGGGTGCAGCCGTTTTAAAATGTTTATTTCACGACCGGGGAATTGTTCACCGAAAGCCCAGCAATGATGTAATACCTTTCGGCATTACATCATCACCGGGTCTGCGAAAGAGGCTCGGCTTACGCTTCGTCACGCTCCGAGCACCTGGCTGGCCATCAAGCCTGGCGCGTCATAAACACGCCCACAGCGGAGGCAGGAACGGGCGTCAAGTTGATTTTGTGCAAAACAGGTAGAGAAGTCATAGAAGGAACCAGGATAGTCTCATTCAAAGAATGAGAAACCAAATATGTAAACGTGCAGGCCAAGTGAGCGCGTGGCGGCAGCGCTCAAATTCACAACGTCGCGTTCGTTTACGCGAATTGTGAAAGTATCCCACTGCACCCAATGCACGACAGAGTGTGCCAGCGGTAATGTTCCGAGAGATTATCATCGGCAAACGCTGGCGGAATTCATCATCGTTAACACGGCAGCTAGTAATCACCTCCCGCGCCTCGGCGATGATAATTTATATCCAAGGGAAGAGGGGGGCCTCCGGGATTAAAATTGCGCTCCCCCGAAAATTGTTCCCACGCCAAAGCGTTCTGGCGGAGGAAAGCGCAGAGGGGGGAGGGGGGCTCCATTGTGTGCGCTCGCTCGCTAACTTGCAGTCGAGATCGGAGGGAGCGATTTCATCGGATAATTTAGGCTCTCTTCGCAATAATACGAGATGCCTCGCTGGGGCTGGCGGTGTTGAGGCTGGCGTGGCTGGCCGAGTGATCGAGTGTGTGTGTGTGCGCGAGCACAATGCGTGAAACTCCGAGAAGAACAAAAAAATACATATTTTTCCCACAGCAGCTGCCTCCGAGACCACACTATGGTCACGGCTGGTCGAATCGTGTTTCGTGAAAAGCAAACATCACGCTGTGCACGAAGAGCATTTATTTAGATTTTCATTTGAGAACCAAAACTAGTTGGATAAGGTTTTATTGTTAAAGCATTAACGTGTAATATTCCATCCACGAAAATAAGTTCACTTGAACATATAAACAAACTGGTGAATTTTAACTGATCTCCAACATTTTCGTTGGATGATAAACTTTCTTGAGTAATAACTTTTCACTTCAAAGCATCAACTCTTTCCACTCCAAGAGCTGTCAGATGGCACTGCTCATCAAAGTTGGTGACAGTTTATAAAAATAAGATTATCTTCTTAGATTAAAATGTGTAATATTCCACCCCATATATTCACGTCTGATACTTTGATAATGATTGCCATGTAAGCGCAATACTCCTTCAAAAAGAACCAAATGTCCCAAATCTGAAAGGCAGTCTTGAGACTCAATGAGGCGCTCTCCAGCATACACAATTGCATACATTGGTAGTATTAGGTTTTCACCAACTAACTTTACTTTTCAACAAAATACTTTATCTGGGTATTCTGCAAAAGGTAGCATTTATGTCAAAAAAAATTATTACCCAGAAATCTCCCCATCTCCCAACGTTTATATCGGACTGTGTGTGTGTCTTGCCTTGTGGGGAGCGGTAGTGTAGCGGTAAGCGCGCTGCACTACGAACCCGGCGACCTGAGTTACATTCCCGCTCACGGCCACCAACACCAGTGACGATTATCTGAACCAGACCTGGGCCTCTCCCAGCCTCAAATGATACCTGGTGCGATACGTAAACATAGCCACTGGCGTGACAAAGGGGGGACACAACAGGACATGGTGCTGGCCACCCGACCACTTGCATGCCATGTGGGGCGTTCATAGGTGCTCGCTAACAGCGCTGGCCCCAAGAGTCTGTGAAGGCTATATGGGGGATCTTTGTGTCTTGTCTATCTTCATCTCTGTGCGTACCCCTCTCTCGTGCGTTCAAGGTGGGGTGGGGGGGGGGCTCTGCTCGCTGTCACGGCTCCCATGCCCTACGCTAACCTTCCTCCCCTTCACTGGCCGACTCCGCACTGCGGGCAGTTATAGTTACAAGGCTGCAATAGCCCCGTGGTGTTCAAAACTAATACTTGTAATCAACTTTGCTGGTTTTTGTTTCATTCTCCAGCCTCAACTCTGCCAAATAAAAACATTAAAAAACAGCTGGCGTTCAGCAAGAATTCAGAGGCATAGCAAATATCCAGTGCTCCCCTATAGTTTTTTTTAATAGCAACATCACCGCAAGCACTCTGACATCCCCAGGAATCCCGCGGTCACAATTTTTACACATTCCTTTGCAATATAACCCCATAATAAGCTCGAGAAGGTGCCTGCAGCCCCACTCTCGGGTCCATGACGAATCATGCCCAGGGATTTTTTTAAACCACGGCTCTCGCGGAGATGGAAACTCCGCATGTGGCGATGCGAAGGGTTGCCAAATACGTGCCACGTCACAGACGCCGACTACCGCCAAGCACACCAACAACAGTGATCAGACCATGAGCACACACACACACCACACACACACCACACACACACACCACACACACACACCACCCACCACACACACACCACACACACACACCACACACACACACACACACACACAGCTGCCACCGCACGACGCAGGCCTGTGGAGGCAGTGTACCACCCCCCTGCCGTAATTTCACCGCAGCAGATCGCCATCGTAAACACCGCCGGTCACGATCTATCCACCGCTGCGCACCTCGGATTAGTACAAGTGAGAGCCCCAACAGGATGACAGCCTGTACCAGGTGAGCCACGAGCTGCTGCCTGACGGTGGGGTTGATGGTGACTGGATGCCGTGCGTGTGAAGCAGTGGGACACAGAGTTCTCGACGGCTTCCCGGTGCAGCTATTGAGAAACGCCGCACAGACCGGGCGGCCCTGGTTCTGGGTTGGATGAGCGGATTATACGTGGAACTGTTCCATCCATATGAGATTCCTTTTATAATTTCATTTGGGTTTTGTTTTTATTCACACCTGGACTCATTTTTATCATCAAAAAAGCATGGACTGGCAATTGGAACAAACGTTAAAAGGACCAATTTTATGGAATTAAATTAAACACCTCAATCGTGGCATGATACCTCAATGATTCTTATTTTAATCTTGATTTGAAGCTTTCATGACTGCAGGAATCCCTACTCTTTGGTTCTTTCGGTAAAGTCACAGATGGGAAAGCATGCTTTCCCAGCTGATGACGGACGCTTGTGTTGCGCCCGAAACGTTGCAGACGCAACGGAGAAGGGGGTTATTAAAATGGGACGAGAATTACTCGTCGGTTCGATGCGTAATTCGGGACCCCCCTCCCCCCGTTGCCCTCCAATGTGGGCTGGAAGGCAAAACGTGCGGACATCGTTCAGTCTCCTTCCAAATTAGCGATTGGGACGACGGCCGCTGGCCGCCAAAGAGGATGACCGAGTGCCAGCTTCCAATGCCACTAGGCCACGACGAACGGCAAACTTACCCGAGGCGCCGGCCCGGGAGGGTCAAGCAAGCACACGGGCCAACAAAATCCCACGCTGCGCGTCGCCCACGGCTTTGGCCAAAAATATCCCGCCGGCTCGATTGCCAAGTTTCGTCCATTTCCATCTGCCCCCAAGTCCATCACGCAGTCATTTAACAAAAAAAATGGGCCGAAGCATCGACGGGATGCCGCTGCGCACGCAGCGTTAGACCGAGGTGGGCGGACAGCGGGTGGCTCGGTATAGCGGGAGTGGACTAATCTCACGCGCATCTGGCGGGTTAGGGGGGCGGGGACTTGATTTGCTGTGTTGCAGCTTGTGATGGCGAGTAGTACATCGGGCTCAAAAAAGCAGCCGAGAATTTCCTGCAGGAGCGTTCCGAGCGTTGACATCAACGTTCCGGAGACAAGACCGCCGTGTTAATGCTGTGGTGATTGTGGCATCGCATTGACATCAGAAAAGGTTGCGCACGTCACGCATTGCAATTCGCTCTCAATTATCAGCGGGAATTATATCCGGGTGGGCTGAAGATTAACCGTGAATGGGGGAGGAGGGGGGGGCAATCCCCTAGATTCAAGTATTATTTTTCACGAGCGCTGGTTACTTTATTAATTAGCTGCTACTCACTCACCGAGGGTCAGTAAAGTCACCGCAAACACGTCGCCAATTACACCGATTATTTTGAGAAACAAATTAAAGCAGTTGACGCATGCTCGCTGGACCACGCATTTTAACAAGATAAAAGCATGAAACTTTTCAAATATAATTCACGTATTTGGCATCATCCCCATGATATTGCCTTATCTGGGCGTGACCTACTCCCTCCCGCCTCATTACCCCGGGTAACGGAGAGATGGCTCAAAATTTAATCTCCCTTCATTACCCCGGATAATCAAGAGATGACTCCAAAAATCTCAACTCCCTTCATTACCCTGGGTAGTCGAGAGATGACTCCAAAAATCTCAACTCCCTTCATTACCCCCACAAGCAGACGACCCAGTAAATGAAGTTCACAAAGCAGATATGACCTTCTGCGAGTACATTGCTTAAGCACACACAAGGACCATTGGTCATTTGTCACAATCTACAAATGCCACCACAATGGGCTAGGTGCTGTACTGATAATTAATTAGTAGATCACCCACTGCCGATGTCCTACATGCTGCATTATCGACCACCGGCGTGGAGGGAATCGGCAGTGTTTAGGTTTTGGCAAACCCTACCCATGCCACAGTAATGTGGAATTTCCACCACGAGCTAAGCCACTGGCAGAGATGAGCACGGCCCCGGTGCTTCTTAGAGCAAGGGAGACATTCACATGGGCAGCCCCTTTTCTCAATCCACTGCTGGATGAGGGCTTCCCAACGCCGTGTGGAATCGTGAAGGTTATTTAGCCGTACTTCACCACTACTGTTCAGCGCGGGCTGATGGAGGGGAGCATAGACACTGGATCATTGTGCAGTACAACAACGGATTTTGGCTGGACGGCGCTCTGCTGACGATGTAAAACACGTACATATAAGCGCGTATAACAAAACGTGCGCGTGTGTAACGCACGAGCAGAGGAAGACACCGACTTCATTCACGTGACTTTCCCGTCGGGCGGTCGGTCGGTCTCACAAAGTCGCTTGAACACTGGCCGCCCCATATACTCGTCAGGCTCGTTATATAAGAGAGAATAAAAACGCGGTGTTGTGTCTTCACTTGTTTTGACAGCGTGTCGCGTAATTACTTTCGACAGCTGCGCCGGAAGGTGGCCGGCACGGAGGGTGAGCGCGCGCAGCCTGCACATGAGCTCCCCCCCGGCCGTTGATTTTGCGCTTCTGGGTAATAAGACTGCCGCGGAGCACGGCGCGGACAGCGGCCGCGCGTAATGGGAAGCCGGCAAGTGTCCAAGCGAGCCATCAAGCAACCCCAAAGCATTCAACTGGGCGCAGGTGTGCACAGCCCTGCGCGCCACAGCGACGACGGCTGGATGATGTAAACACCAGCGCCCAGCTGTGGTCAAAATAACTAAAAAATATATTTTACTTGAAGCCTCTGCATGGGTGGATTGTTATAAATCATAAACGCTCTTCATAATAAAGTGAGTAGGCGTAGCCGGATGGGTTCACACTGCGTCCTATGAACTGCACGAGCCAACACGTCACGTGGGTTTGAATCCCAGCCTCTGACCTCTCCAATACGCCGTCGAGTCGCAAGGATGAATGCACGTATGTTGAACTTCTTTCGCACCGTACATAGCCGACCGTGCTAATCGTGTGCTGGATGAAGGCAAGCGGACAAAGCCAGGTGCCGATTCACGCCTGGTGATGGATCGACTGCCCCAGTCCCTTAAATGGGATCACAAAGGGGAGAACGATGGGAGAGATCGGGGTGTCTGCAGCGAGAGGCAGCAAATATCCCGAAAGCACTTGTCACTTTTGATGCAAAGTCGACTGCGGAAACATCTTTCCACGTACAACGGGGGATGAGGCGGTGTGTCGGGTGCGGGAAAATGTACACACGAGCGTACCGCTAAGCACGTGCACGGATTGTAGCATCCATGAAGACTTCGGGGACACGCCAGCCCGCCCTCCTCTTCGTTGGGAGCTCAGCTTTTCCGCATCGGCGCACAAGTCGGCAAAACGGCGTGGCATCGGCGGCGGCTCGAGGCACAAAACGATGATGTCATCGATGGCGACCAGATGAAACAGCATGAGCAGCAGCAGACAGCTTCACTATTGAAATGCATGGAGTTTGTGCGCTCTCTCTCTCTCTCTCCCCCGTGGTCGTGTGGATTTTTTCGTGCGTTTATTGAGTATTTGGCCGCGGCTATAAATTTCCACGTGATAAGCCACTTCGTTATCACTTGTGGCCAGGTCGCCTCTGAAGTAGAGGCTTGATATCTCAGTAGGGGCTTGCTTCGTAACAATACAAAGTTACAAGTTTTTCTTCTCGAAATATCAACATGACGGGGACATTGACGGCCCGGGCTGTTTGAATGACCGAAGGCTGCCGTGCTTGTCATCGCAAAGGGATGGGCTCACGATTTAACAGCAGCCCAGCGCGACGATTTGTCCACACAGGGTTAAGGACAACAGCACTATTCGGTGGGGCTGTTTTCTCCGTTTGCTCTCCACCCACTGCTTTAATTGGGGCATTGGTTATTCTTTGCCGGTTGCGCTGCAGACTCCACACGGAGAGCAGGCTGGCGATATCTGTATATATTTTGGAGAAGCTGTGGACCAAATCACCCGGAATGTGCCTCATCTTGTCAGACCTCAGAAGCTAAGCAGGCTTCCAGCCTGGACAGCGTTTAGATGGGCGAGCACCGTGCATAAGACGGGTATCGTTGGCTGCTGCGAGGCTATGTTTTGTTAGCAGGGGACAGAGCGGACAAATATTGTGTTGTACTGTACTATGCTACAAAAAACATGCTCCCCACCTTTACCAACCCCCCCTCTGACCAGAGGTGTGGTTTAAATCACCCCCACAGCCCTCACGGTACACGTGGCTTGGAAGACAATTACACGCAGGGATCCACCTACAGCAAAGGCAACAAAGAGACTGAACTTTGCTACAACTGCGTGACCTGCAACGTCACGTTATTCATTACACAACAGAATAAGCAAACATCATTTGAGCAGAGACACACACGCACACCAATGAGGTGGATGTAGGCAGGCTACAAAGAAATCACAATTTGCAGGCTACAAAGAAATCACAATTTACAGGCTTTGCGGGTCTGAAGGTATTTTCGTCTGGCAAGGTAATTGACGGTTCATTACGGTTCGAAGCAGCAGCAGCAGCAGCTGCAGTTGCCGTGCTCGCGGGGACAAAAAAAATAATGAGACGTGGCATTTGCACTGTGCCGTTTAAATAGCTTTATCAGGTCGCACGTTGGACCAGCGCCGACAGTCGCCACCGTGAGACCAAGCGCAACAGCCGAGTGGGCAAGCGAGCGAGCGAGCGGTCACACGGACACGTGCGAACCCACTCCCCCCCCCCCGTCACCGGTGTTCATTTTGTCAACTACACACGTGACGAATATATATTCCTCAACGAAGTAATTTTTTTATGCCGCACGCACGCGTATATATATACACACACACACACACGAGTTAACGATGCCTGCAAGCGAATGATAATCATCACGCATTACGACGTAAACAATTGCCGCCCACCGAAGACCTGAGCAATAATGACCCGCCATACGAGACAACGCAATCTGGTCAATGAAGACGCAGGCGAAAGAGGAAAACCAAAATTCTAATTGGCTACTTATACGGAAAATATTTTAACCGAGCTCGCCGATTGTATGATCTAATAATACTTGGGAAATAGGGGGGGAATGCACGCCCGTTACACCAACATTTATTAACTAAGATTGGACAACATTTTGTTTTTATCACTCTAGTCAACTAGGCTAACGATGTTTATGTTACCAAGTAAGGCTCACTGAGCTATGTAGCTCTTTTTCAGAAGCGACATGGCCACAAATGATGGCTCAACGAAGTGGCTGATCACGTGGAAAGAAAAACCGGAGAACCCGGAGAAAACAAATCCACACGACCACGGGGAGAGAGAGACACGCAAACTCCAAATATACAGCAGGCGTCAGGGTCAAATTTCCTGTACACCAGGAGAGGGAATTAACATCTCGCCACCGCAATAACTAAGATAATTACTTCAATGAATTCCACACTTGGCTAAAATGGCACGGGCATGTCATCGAGAAACGACTAAGGCCGTGAATAAAAAAGAGAAAAAGGCTGACTACGCTACCACAGCTCGTCCTATAAGCGTGCTTGAGCCGCACGGAACCTCACAATGGCTCCTCCCACCCTCAACCAGTATATATACAAGGACTGTTTTCTTGGAATTTCTCTTACTTCTTTCGGTAAAGTCACGTAGAATGGAAATAATACATTATTTTATTATGGGGTTTTTTTCCATTCTACGTGACTTTACCGAAAGAACCAAGAAGATGAATCCCTGCAGTCACGAAAGCTTTAAATCGAAATTTTCTCTTACTTGATGCAGCAGTCGTGCTGTGACGGTTCCCCCTGAAGACGGAAGCTTGTGTTGCCTCCAAAACGTCGTGATTTTTATTTTACTTTTATTCATTATAATTTTTTACCTACGTGACTTTACCGAAAAAATCTAAGAATATGAATCATTGCAGTCACGAAAGCTTCAAATCTAGAATGAGGCACTCCTATTCGCTACATCCCCTCCCCCCTGCCCTCCACTGCCTCCATGCAAAACCCTCGCGGCCCATCAATCACGCGGGTGGGAGGCTCGCTCTGCTGCTGCCACCACCACGGCAGGGGGACGTTAAGCCAGCAGGATGTAATCAGGGCCTGGACAACACACAGATGACATTTGTCTTTGTCCACCCTTCCGTCAGCGTGTACTGTTTTTTTTATTGGCAGCGGAGGAAAGGGTTTTTTTGTTGGGTTTTAGTTTTTTTGGCGCAAATTTAATGGGATGCAAATAACCCCCGTTGGAAAATGCGTACGCGTAAATCGACCTTTCTTCTTCGTATGGCCGGAGAAGCAGTTATAGTTTGATGTTGAGGTTAGCAATCCCTTCGATGGCTTCAGGTGAGACAGAGGGTGGTAATTCGACTGAATGCCGATGTAAAAAAATTACAAATAATCATCATTGCGACGACTGCATTTCGTTTTGAAAATAACAAAAGGTTTTAAAAGGCTACTACACTTTGGTTTTTGAATGAAAATCAACATCGTTAATTATTAGGGGTAGAAAAAGTGTACGCAATAACTGTGTATGTACGCAAACACTTTGGGAATTAAAACACTTTGTTTAAATTGATGAATCGTCAAATGGAGGCACACTGAAACGATGCTTGTCAACTCACGGGGAAATGAAAAATGACACAAAACCGCAGCGGGGGAAACAACGATCTCATTCGTCAGACCGAGATCTTAAATTATTCATGGGTACAGAGAAAGACAAAAAGAAACCTACAAACAGGTGTTTCAATGGTGAAAAAATTAGTCTGTACATTTTTAAGAGGGTCCTCGGTCTGTGCCATTCCCCGCAGGGCGACTGCGATCAATTAAGGAGTGATGAGGCCGGGTGGGATTTTAATGCACAAATACTTTGAGCAGTGGCTCAGTGCAGTGACGACAGACGAGCGGCCTACCCCCTGCTCGTCAGAAAAGGTGACATTCCCTACATGCAGATAGCCACACAGTAGTCATTGGAGGGAGAAATAAAATTCCCAGTTACGGGGTATGTGCCGAGAATATTTTAAAAAGTAATTAAATATTGTTGAAATAAGACCAACAATAATACATTTGTATTCATATGTACAGTAAAAACCTTGGATTGCGAGTAACTTGGTCTGCGAGTGTTTTGCAAGATGAGCAAAATAAATAAATAAACATTAATTTGATAAACGAGCGAGGTCTTGCAATACGAGTAGTACGTGTAGACGCTTTGTCTGCCGAGCGCTTTGGATTACAAACACGTTTCCGGAACGAATAATGCTCGCAATCCAAGGTTTTACTGTAATTAGAAACTAATACATTTAATTCACACCTGATGACAATAACATGAACGTTTACAATTTTAAAAACACAAACACTACCTACTGTATAGCTTCACGTAAGTCGCATAGCATAACCATGACGCCGCAGCCAAAGGTGGACGAGGTTCAATGAGCGTGTGGAAAGAAAGGCTGCAGAGATATTGCCACGGCTTCAAACTGCTATTTTATTACTTTGCAGGACAAACGTAAATTGAATGTAAAATAAAACACACGAAAATGGAGATCACCTACAGATCGTCCGAGTATGTGCGGTGTCCAAGGGCACGGCTGCGCCGATATCCATACAACAGACGGACAAATATCTTTACAATCGCTAGTGCACATAGGTACGCCGTTTCCAGCCGCGGGCAACCTACTTGGCGTTGCGGCGTTTCTGGTCGTTTTTCAATTTTTTTTCCCGCGTTCCTTGTTTTTTCCTTTCGGCCAATCTCACGGTTTACTCGAAGTCACCGCGGGGAGGTATGGTCAAAGAACCCCCACGACCAGACAGGGCATGGGGGAGGCCCTCATCCGCCGGCAGTGGATTGACAAAATGGGCCGTACGTGTTGTTGTTGTGGAGCAACAACGATAACACTGGTCACACTTTTTCTGGCATAAGGTATTCCAACGGTTTTAAGGTCATTTTGGGGTGCTGATTCCAAATCTGGCATCAGTTTTTGTCTATCACATCAGGAGATATCAAGTATTGCATTTTCAATCAAAACTGCAGAAGAAAAATATTAAATAAATGTGGATATCTACATAAAATGATATTATAAACACACTATCCTAAAAATACAGCACCATATTTTAACACTAAAGCAGTCACTGACTAGCAACAACTTGCAATCATAAGTGACAGAGTTAATTTCGGGTAAAATCAATGAAAATGGGGTATGTCGATAGCATAACAATTAACCCGTAAAAACAAAGTTTTTCACTAGAAATCCTTTATATGGGTGGCGGCTAGAGTCCTCTCCTCTGGCTTGAGATGGCTGCCACCTATGGGTCAGATGATTGCCTGCCACAATCAAGCAATTGGTAATTAAATATTTAATTTATTTTCCCTAAACCGTGTAAAATTTTGGATTTTTTTTTCACAAAAATAAATTGTCAAGCACAATGAGTCTGTGTGCTAAATGTCAGCTCGATTGGATCACGGGAAGTGGGTTAAAAAACGATCGAAAGATTTGCACGGTCCTAAGCAAGCAAGCACGCAAGCAAGTGAACTTAATATAAAGGATTTAAAAATGAGATGTGATAGAGCAAATCTGAGATCAGATTTGGAATCGGCACCCTGAAATTAGTCTAAAACAGCTGCAAAAGTCCAGGCCAAAAAAAAAGGTTTTTTTTTGTTGTTGACCAGTGTAATTTTACACCGAGGTGGTTACGCCTAGATGGCACGTGTCAGCAGCAGCGGTGAATCGCGCTTACCGACGGTGCGTGCCTCGTGCCCGGGAAATCGGGCGTCGAGTTGTCTTCGCGCGTGTCCCGTGGCTCCGCTCAGAGCGGCCGCGGTTGCCGCACGCCCGGCTAGGTTTTAAATTTTCCATTTGTGCGTCAAATAAATGGGCACTCTTTCACGGGTGTGCGGGGGGAGTCCGTTTTTAATAATAAAAATGATTATTCAAATGTATAAAGTGCCCCAAACATCATCAGGGTTAAGACGCCGATTTTATTCTTTTCAACACGATGATGTACATCGGTTTTCATTCCGATTCCGCAATTATTACTTTATCGCTATCGAGGCTCCCACAAGGTCATATGGGAAGGCGTGCGGCACAATTTGGCGCCAGCTATGGTAGAGTGTGCGGTCGTGTCTCAACAGTTCTCTGCGGTGAGTACAATGTTTGTAAAAGCAGCGGTGCTATACCTCTCTAATTAAAATTATTGCCGAACCGCTTGCGCGTTCCGAGATTCGGCGGTGAACGGCACCCACACCCTGCAACTTGCATAAGTCTCAGAACGGGAAATGGTTAAGGTGACTAAATCAAGCAGGATTGGAGGATTTAAAGTAGTAGGCACGTTATTGTCCCCATCGATGCGACAGGCCCCGGCCTTCAGTAAGGGGCGGACCGCATTCCAAGGCCAAGAGCCGCCTTTTTATCACACAGCGCTCTCGCTTTCCGCGCTCTATTACCGGATAACAAGAACGGCCCGATTGGCAACAGCTTTCAGGCTGAGGGATAAATACAAAAAGGCAGCAGCACTTTCATTTGAATCACGTCTGTCACTCTCTATACACACACACACAAAGTAAATACCTGCCTACAAATGTGGGTTAGGTAGCAACTTGTGGGCGGTGGTGGCTATGCACGTGGTCTGTATTGCAGCACTGCGGAGACAGCACAAGGGTCAGTGGATCGCGCACAGATGTTGTGGAACTACTATTCCCGTGGGTAGATAGTACAGCAAGCTGGACCAATCATCATCGGTTTCCATCTGTGTTGGCCCCTCTCACGTTTGGATTTTTCACTGGGTTCCTTCCGTATGTGTAATGAACACACAGTTTATAATACAGCTTTTTGGGTTAGATCGCATAAATATATAAATGTGTCATTAAACCCGCCACCACCCGACACAGCCAATTAGTAAGGTTTGTCACGTAATCAGAACGTGCTAATTCGTTACTAGTACAGCACACCGGTGTGTTGGAGAGCCAAGGCACAACATTTACAATCAGAATACGACATTTAGCCAGTAATTACAACTTGCTTCATCAGCCAGATTTGTGGAGAAGTCCTCCTTTTTCGTTCCTTAAATGGAGGGGTAGATGTGATGGCATCACTTGTGTGCTCTTCGTGCGCGAAGTGGGGGGGGGGATTCATGAATGCGCATGAATGACTATGCGTATCCATTTCCATTTGGGTTATTTATATGGTGATCAACGTACATTTGTGCAAGACCATTGTTCTTGTAATTCCTGTCGATTGTGTGTATTAAAATAGCCATACCAACGGTAATCCCTATTGAAGTATGGTGCCTTAATAATAGGGTTTTCCCCCTTTTTTCTGGCAACAAAACTGAAACCTTTTTACAAGGAATCATGTGTGCATTAACCACAATACTTGTGGTCAAAATGCAAAAAAAACACTCTAATAATATATGCATTGTCCTTTCAAAGAAACCCGTCTCTGGTGTGGGCCAATCAGTTTCAAGGACAATGCATATATTATCAGTGTTTTTTTGTTTGCATTTTGGCCACAAGTATTGTGGTTAATGCAGACATGATTTCTTGTAAAAAAAATGTTTCAGTTTTATTGCCATAAAAAAGGGGAAAAACCCGATTATTTTATTTTGGTACTGGCAAAAGAGGTCTAATGATGTATGGTGCCTTGTATAGGCACGCATTTAAAGAGAAGTATTATTTGATTATTCGCTTCCTGCTATCGCTACCACACTGGTGGGATGTGACAACTCTGCTTGGAAGCGAATCATCCAATAAATGAATACTTCCTTATTTACGTGACAAACCTTACTAATTGGCTGTGTCAGGTGGTGGCAGGTTTAACGACACGTATATTTACCCAAAAAAACTGTATTATGGATATTGGTCGCGAAAGCCTACGTGTTAAACTCATTAGTTTATTGATATAAATGCATATGCTTTCACAACCGATATTATGAATCGTAATTGGTTTAATTTGGGTGAGGTCGTGTACAAATGTATCGTACACATTCCCCTCCACCAAACATGGCCCATTAATAAAAGTGTCACGTGAATTAAACGTGCCAAATGCATGAAATGTGTCGGCACACTGCAGGTGTGTTGCAGAGTCATCTCACAACATTTGAGGAAGAAACGCTGGAGGAAATATCGTTCCCGCATGGGTGACATGTGACAACTCTGCAGGTCTTTAAAGGAAAACCGCCAATGCGATTTGTACAATTAATTGCCTGAAAAAAATCATGAAATAAAAACCCAATGCAGAACCTCCCCCCTGCAAATTATTTTCTACGACTCCGTGTGGCTCTTCCAGTAGAAATAATAAAAAAAATAGATTTGAAAAAAATGCCTTCAATACCAAATTAACTTGCAGCGCCAGCAAACTGCATGCACTCCGCAGCACAAACATTGGCAGGGAACCGTGGTGTATTCCATGCGCGAGGGTTGTGCCTGCAATCAGGAAGCTAATTTGCCATAACGAGAGGTCAGACAGAGACCGCCTAATGGTGAAATCCACAGACAATAGCAGTGCACTTAACCGATACACAAACAACATGAGTGCTTTTAATTGAGAGGGCTTGGAATCCGAAAACGGCTACATCATGGGGTGTGTACTACTAATTCAACAAAAATGCACAGCTGTTATAAAAATTTTTTATCTCTGTTCGACCAAATAGGAGAAAGAATATAAACGTGAAGCGGAATGTTTATTTTCTTCGTCCTCCACTGCTCACGACGTTGTAACCGCCGCAGTGAGAGACGTGGCAGGGAGTCGTCCCAAGACCGCCGAGACACCTTTACCAAGTAGTGCCGACACTGCGTCACCGACAGTGGTGCGCGGCGCGTGACAGCCGGGGGCCACGCAGAGCAGAGGCGGAGATGAGAGACGCTCCAAACAGGAAACAGGAAGAAGCACACTGACAAAAAGAGATGCGTGAACAGAGCGAGCGCAGATGGGAGTGAGATGGGACACGGCTCCCTGAGAGAGGGGAGGGGATCCGTGTCCCTCTCTTTCTAAGGGGGGGGGCAGGAAGGCCCTCACTTCTGTTACGGGGCCATCCAGACACGCGATCATCCTCGTAGTCCAGGAGCAACCCGGAGCGCACCGTTCCGGGCTGAGCTACCAAGGAGGCGTCGCGTGCTCGCCAACTTCAATCTCGATAGTTGGGGTGCAGCTCATAACGAGATCTGGCTTGCTAGAGACACCTCTACACGGGGGTCCTTTGCCATGTCGCGACCACCATCACCGCCGCCGCCACCACCACGCACCATCGCTACCACCACGCACCTCCAATAAGCACAGTTGGCTACATACGGTGCAAAAGAAGTTCAACGTACAGACATGCATACACCGGTGGGGTGAAAGGAGCGGAAGGGACGCAGCGCAGATGGTCACCGAGCGAGAGGAACAGGGCATACTAATGACTCGTAACCGAGGCATTTTCCATTCTGCAGAAATGTCAAAAGTGACATCCGGTGCATCCACTGTGCAAATAGAATCCAAGCACAGCATTGGGCCAACTTATTTTTTTCCCCGCTTGTCGCAGGCCGAGTCACATTATTAAATCATAATATTTTAATCAATAGAATTGTGCGCGTGAATTATGCGCCAAATACAAATGTGTAAAGCACGATTGCAGAGCATTACGCTTTGCGAACATCAATGTAGCACAGGAAGTCAGGTATGCAGGTGCGTGTTCCTTCATTAACTTTCTGGGTGCACATTCATAAAATCGACGAGGTTAATTTTTTTTCCCGTATTTATGGAACATTGTGACCTGCTACTTCCCATCCTCCTGGGCTGCTGTCGTGGAGAAATCCGTTCACGATTTCATACACCCAACGCGTCAACCATTTGCAGCGCCTCGCTTTACGGAGCCTCCAATCAGGTACTCTGTTGACTCCAGCACGTTCGGAATGCAGCTGCTAGGGTCCCGACCCAACTCCTCATTCGGAACGTATCGCCACCCTTTCCCTGCAACACTCCATTGGTTGCAAGATAAATTCCACATTGAATTCACGGTCCTGAACGGCCTCGAAGCCCCCCTACGTACAAAAGCTGCTGCGCCGCTGCGTGCGAACAGCAACCCTTGCGCTCAGGCGGACAGGGACCTCTCCTCTGCATCTCCGGGATGAAGCTCCGAGTCCAAAGGCGATCGGGACTTCCGTGCCACCTGGACTGTGGAACTCTCTGACAAAGGCTGTCTGGGGAGTCTGGTTCGTTTGGGATATTCCATGTTCCTGCTGAAATCATTCCTCTTTCAGAAAGCATTTCCTGTTTTAACTTAGCCACTTCTTACCCCCCACTCCACCACCCGCCCTACCCGCATTGTCACTGATGTAAAGCGCCTTGAGATCGTATCATGAAAGGCGCTATACAAGCCGCAATCATTATTATTATCATCGACGTCTACTCAAGAAAAACACTGGATAGAATATCTCTCCCGCCTGGCAGGATTTGCAACAACTCTGCAGGCCCTTTAAAAGAAGACCACCGAAACAATTAGTATCGCTGTGTTTTTCTCTAGCCACAGCGGGGGAAAAAAACAAGGTCTTTGGGAAACCCATGGGGCAGCCTTTGGGTATTCGGCAGTCAATTGCAAGCCTACAGCGCCAACCAATGGACCTCGACTGCCATGACGCGGCACGCCACGGTCGCAAAGCCTCCTGGGTGCGGCGCCTCCCTCTTAACGGGTGGTCGTCATCAGCGTTAATTTTGTGATGGTAATTCGCGACGACTATACTTCATTCGTCAATTTGGTGCAATTTTGTTTTATTTTTAGGCACAGCAGAAAAATCGGAAAGCCTGGCGATGACTACGACTGCCCACCAAAGGCTTCAACCTGACTCACGGTGACCAGATGACGTTAACCGCAGCAGCCTGAATGAAGAGGCAGATCAAGATCAGTTAGTAAGCTATTAGAGACCTCAGTGCAGAGGGATACCAAAAAAATGCTAATTGGCTGTATGTGTACATGAAAAGATATGCCGACTAAAAGACTAAAAGACCACACGTTTGTTGTCAACTAGACCGAATACAATTCTGAGTCGTTCAACGCTGGTCGTAATGTGACGGCCGATTAAAGGTGGTTTCCCAGCCACACGAGTTTTGGGAAAGCACTCGTGTCTGGTTTGCACAACTGAGCAAGTGGCGGAAACTCCTCAATCCTTATTGCAGAGGCAAGTTATTCCATAGGACCACCACTGTGGGCTTTCTGAAAAAAGTGGCAGTGTTTTAAGTTAGGCTTGTGGGTTCGAAAAGCTGAGTCAACCTACCAACCTGATCCAGGATTTTAACTCACAAGCCCTACAATGCAACCAGCGCACACCACTTGAGCCACCGAATTATGTGGCAGTGTGAACCCAATTAGTGGGAGGAATATATAATCAGACGTGTATCTTGTTTCGCCACATCGCTCAATGCTTTCTCAAGTCTGTACGACGTGGTGCATTTAGACACTATATAAATCCAAACTCTACTCTGTTGTCTTCGAGGGGCAAATACTACAAACTATGTATACTGCGTAGGTGTACTCGCATGTAATATGCGTAATAGTGTTCAATTATATAATAAGTGCCATCTCCATTTTACGGGTCATGTTTAGCAATTGACAATTACATGCTGTGACCATTAAGTAGATTACTGGGTATATCATTGGGCTTATTATTTGTGGAACAAATAGTAATTGGCACGTTTGTATTTTCAACCAATATCCAATGGGGCCAATTGGCCTGGTTCATTTAAGGCTTAGCAAAGAACAAAGTTTATAAAACATAAGACGTATTAAAAAACACACTAAAGTGTGTAAGAAGCACACGTCATTGCATAAATGCAAAAAAAATCCCCATCAATTCCTGATCCGTGTTGTTGTTGTGGTCAAAATACATTTTAAGCAAATTTCATCAACAGCGGAATGTATACAGCGACAAATAAATGTGGACAGTTATTTGTCGCTTAAGTAGTTCTCATCAACACAGAATAATACCACTGCTTGTTTGAAACTTCGCAGATTTTACACAAGACATCTGGATTTTATAGTGGCATATTCAAAGGGGGCACCTCTGAAAATGCCACCATGAGTGTTGGTCAATGAACCTAGTGGCAGCCTGCCTTCACGGGATGCAAAGCAAACCTAATTTAAGAGCGTGCAAATAAGGTGAGTTATTTCAGTTAAATGCACAGAAACCATGTGCTATAGGATGCACAGGCTATCTAAAAACGTATCAGTAAATATTACACATTTTTTTATTCGACAACAGTTTGTGACTAACATGCCTATCAATCAGGACACAATATTGTTCGTATGACGCCAAAGAAAATGAATAGCGCATGAAAGCGGATGAATAGCTGGTTCTCTCGACAATACAAGTTTGCTTTATGTTATTTGCGTGACTGGAAATGGAAATTTGCAATGTTTTCTATAGCAAAACTGAACTGACATGCAGAGGAAAATAATTTATCAGAAACAATGTGTGACGCGAGCTGAAATTCCGGTGTGACGCAACTCACTTTTGCGCAACTTACGTTACGATTTTTCTCACTTGCAGGAGGTGCCAATTTAAGCGGACCATAAAACAAAGACCTAAAACACTATGAGTGACACCGAAGTGGGAGAGCTAACGGTGAGTGGGGAATATTAATGAAGTGCTTTTATAACATGAAAGCAAGAAGAGCAAATAACATCAGAGCTTCCCCCGAGGGCCGAGAAGAATAGAATACCACCCATATCCTTAGAGCACCCGCAGCAACAAAAGCCACAAACGTCGATAACAGGATGCAAAATGCGGCATACTTCACTGTAAAATTTACCCTATAAGCCCCGCAGAGATGCACACTTTACGTATAATCCGCGCAAATGCTTATCGCGCTTCAACACAACAATTATAAATCGTGAAACTACGCCAGGTTTGACTTGAAACACAAGACGTGACCACAAACAATAATATGAACTAAATTCATAAAACAGCCCTACTCTGCTTTCGATCGGTGACTGGCTTTTTTCCCGTGCAGCTCCTTAGACTATGGATTTATCTCCCACCATAAATTCTATCCAACAAGTCTCTCGGCTTATTCAAATCCCAACCTTAGGATACATCTATTCTTAAAAGCCTTTTCACTTCCTGAACATTTTTAGTTCATCTTGCCTTAAAGCTTTCGTGATTGCAGGAATTCATATTCTTTGAGTCTTTCGGTAAAGCTTTACCGAAAGACCAAAAGAATATTTTTAAATTGTATTTGAAAAAGTGGTCTTATCACTCACCTTTGTGCTTTTATTAGGTTCTGACTGGGTTTTTTTTTCTTCAAATGTTATTTTCAGTTTTTAGCTCTCTACATCTTCTTCCGACATCTGGGTTAAAGGTGCTTTAGAAGTGTAAATTATGTTTAAAATATGATTTATTCATGGGCCCCTGTGAAATCAAAGGCTTGGCTTCTTCCAGTCATACGATCTGGAGAGCATTGTTAATCCTCTTCAATATCAACACGTTCTTTTAAATCAGCACAACCGAGAAACTAGATTACAGAACCTTTTCCTACACTCGCTTCAAGGAATTTGCAGTGCCTGTGTTTGTACACAAAAGCAAGTGCTCAAAGCGAGTATTTGCGAAGCTCAAAATCGCAATGTGTTTACCAACCCAGCTCAGCACAAATACCCACCATAGATATAAACACATTGATTAGTTAACAACCGACCGCTCACAATTTAAAGTATACTCATGGCTAAATGTTTCCAATGCAATTACTTCATACGAGGTGGGTAATGATTTTCACCTCTTCCCGATGGGGTGAATTGTTAAGAATTTGCGGTCACAATTCGAGTCGAGAACTGAATATTTGTATTTCATTAATTATTACTCTACACTTGTGCCCCACACTTGTATTGTCCATCTCGTTGGGTGTATTCGCCGAAGCATCACATTTTCAGATGTCCAGTAGGAATAATCCTTCTTTACGAAAACCATTGGAGCATTTATACCGAGCACAAGAATAGATTTTAATAAATAAATTCATGGCTCTAAACATCTACTACTATAATGAGCCAATAATGTCTGTGTGTCCCGCGCGTGACGTCACTCCACGTCGGCCAGCCCCCCTCATTAATAACCATGAGCAGGTGACGTCACTCCACATTATAAATCATGAACAGGTGACATCTTCCAAATGGACACCCACCTCTCCATTAATATTAATTAGCCAGTGACGTCACTCCACATGGGGGGGCAAGGCACCTCCTCCCCCCTCCTCAGCGTCAACTGACAACCCTCACTACAAAGGCAGAACCCTCACGTCACGCGATCTCCGTAACGCTGTTGAGACATAGAAGTAAAAAGGATGTCATGATGAACAAGAGATTATAACCTTTAAGTGAAATAAGTCTGTGTCACTGCGGCCTTACAAATTGCACACGAACTGATGCAATGAATATCACGTCGCGGTCTGCTTTTCGCTTGCAAGTTTCCAATTTATTGAAATACACCCATCCTTGGATGGGGAAAGGCTAGTTCCTAATATTTTCCTTTTGTAACCATGGGTTTCACACGCTGTCTTGCATTTAGAGATGTCCCCCCCCAGGCAAGTCTTAACAAGGCACAGACCATCTTAATCAGGTATTACCAAGTTATAAGGGTTACTCAATTGGCAACAAAACAGGTGTTAAGATGTTAAAACACCAAACTGAAACCTTTTACAAGGAATCATGTCTGCATTAACCACAATGCTTGTGGTCAGAATGCAAACAAAAAACATACTCTGATAATATATGCATTGTCTTTGAAACTGATTGGTCCACACCAGAGACAGCTTTCTTTTGAGCCTCGTCTCAAACGGTGTTAGACCAGAGGATGCCAAAAGGCGGTTTCAGTTTGGTGTTTTAACATCTTAACACCTGTTTTGTTGCTAGATAAAAATGGGAAAAACCTATTACCATATTTTGGTACTGGCAAGAGGTCCCATGATGGTTACTCAATTGTTTACTTTTAGTATGTGTTCACATCAATGTTTTTTTTCTGCTATTCACTGCACTGTAAAAAGAGTAAATAAATGTGCTTTTAGTTGTATTTCTTTACAATAGGAACACTTCCGTTACATCGCTTTTGTTTATACGTGTCATGTGCCAATGTCCAGTGAGTGGCAAGAAGCCAGCATTTACTCCTGGGGAAATTTATACTCGTCACGAACCCAGGTCAACACAACTCACTTGTACTCGTATTTGGGTTTTTTCGTCACAATAAGGACACAACAAAATCGTACGCACCACAAAAAGCCAGGTGTGTGGGTGTTAGGGAGCCATCGCATTTGTACGTGTTATAAACCCTGTTTATAAGCAAGCCTGAAATGAACCAGGGCAATCACCTACCAATGCAGATGGTGGGAAAACACAAACCATCAATTACCAATTATGCCACCAATAATTTGTGTTACATGTTTACAGGTTTTTTTGGAAACTCTTAATGGTACTATAGTTAAAGGCCTTGACTCACAACCTTAATGTGGCGAGTTCAAACTCCCAACTAACATTTGTCCTGGGAATAACATAAACATCAGTAGCACTTGGTGGGAAGTCATCATGCACGAACTTCCTGCTCTCCAAATTGTGTTATTTTGCTCGTAATGTTCTTCATGTCTTAACTTGATTGGCCTAACGTAAACATTCACATATAACCTTCATACATTGCGAATAATCCGAGCATCATAATGCAACGTGGTACTGTTACCGTGCACATCCAACATTTCTCCTGCACGGTATCCACGCCGCAGCCTGTGCCCCTCCTAATGAGGCTTTTGCACCCCCACAGATTCAGAACCACTGGTGTACATTGCGTTCGAAATAGTTGCACGGCCTGCACACACTCGACAGCTACGCCGCCACGTTCCGACGCCGGGTTTTTTGTCCAGACAGGATCGGCAAACGACACCATAGTAGAGAATATGGGGAGAATATGGGGAAAACAAGGTGAAAGTGCAAGGTGGAGGGGGGGATGGTGATGGCACACGTACCACTAGCGATGTCATACAGCTGGTTGGCCTCCAAGTCGGTGAAGGTCTTGCTGCAGTCGGGGCATCGGAAGGAGGCCCGGTTTGTGGAGTCTCGCTCGTCGGTCTCGAGCTTACGCCGCATGTGGTCGAGCTTGTACTTGACGACGTTGACGAGCAGGCGGTAGTTAATGAAGTAGTAGTTGTGGCGCGTCGACTTGCCATCGGGCGCCGTCTCCATGCACATGCGGCACTTGATGAACTTGTCGGCCTTGAGCGTGTTGAGCACGGAGCGCAACTGCTTGCGGTCAAACTTGAGCAGCTCCTGGATGTCCTCCTCGCGCACGCACGGGTTGCGGATGAGCACGTCGAGCGCCAGCGCATACTCCGAGCCGTAGAAGCCGCGCACGATGAACTTGGCGAGGCGCTTCAGCGAGGCCGGCACCTCCGTCAGGACCTCCGGCTCTGTCATGGCTGGAGATGCGGGCAAAGGCAAAGAATCCCCCGTATAGCCTTAACAGACTGTTAGGGCAAGTGCACGCAAGCGCGCACACACACACACAAAGGTATTTGCATACAAAGGCAAGCACAAGATTTCAGAGCAGCCTAAATTAAATCCTGTTTGTAATTGCGGGCCACAGCCAACTTCAGTGGCGAGTGATATTCAAATCAGTCGTCTTGTTTGCAGTGCTGGGCAACCCCTTAAGCAGAGCCGCACCAATGAGTGTGGCAACAATACGGTCAAACAACCCCTGTGACTGACAAGAGCGGGGAAGCCTACGTCCAGAAATGCATTGACGAAAGGCTGTACATTAAACAGAATACTCTTTGGTTCTTTCGGTAAAGTCACATAGGTATAAAGAATAAAAAATAATATGTCACGATGATTCGATCGCAACACAAGTGGTCGTCCTCAGGCGGAAAAAATAATCCAGCAGTGGAACTGCTGAACAAGGAAGAAACACAGCGAGACAGCTGTTAAGACGTCATATATGTGGCAAAGGGCAAGCAGGCCGGGTCCGAGCTGAAAAGAAATTCCATTCCCGCACGCAAGCACGTCAGTTGTGTTAATGTTATCATTCCCAGGACAAATGTTAGTCGTATCGCTATCGCCATCGTAAGATCTAATTATCGTAAGTCGGGCCATCGTAACTCGGGGACTACCTGTATATGTTTGTGTTTCTCCCTTGTGATGGAAATGAAGAACGTTGGCATTTTTAAGGGCACGGGGTGACCAATAAGGTCTGAATTGGTCTGTAACACTGGTCTAGAGCCAAAATGCTTCCGAAATAAATGTAGTCCAACTTTACTAATTCTGGGTCACTGAGAATGAAAATAATGTTCAAAATTGTTGATTGGCTCCAGTTTGCAAGATATGCTACTGGGTCAGTATATACGACCCTTGACTTATTATTATAAGGCAGGCACTGATAAGGGGTTGCTGACAGGTCTGCATTTACTTCCGTTATTTGGAGGTGGCCTTGGCTGACCCTGTGAGAGTTCACCATGTGCTGTGGTACAATGTCCAACGCTGTGCCGGAAGTCAGCATATGCTCGTTCAGCCAATATTCTGCTGACCTGCGTGGCGTGACGGTGGCGATGTTAACTACCTCGCACGGTATACAGGAGGTCGTGGGTTCAATACCGACACTGACGCCTGCTGTATATTTGGGGTTTGCGTGTCTCTCTCTCATCATCATCACGGTGGCTAGATGTTAACTCCCTCGCCTGGTATGCAGAAGATCGTGGGTTCAATACCGACACTGACGCCTGCTGTATATTTGGAGTTTGCATGTCTCTCCCACTCCCCCGTGATAGCGTGGATTTTTCTCCGGGTCCTCCGGTTTTTCCCCTCCACATTTAGATTCAACATGACGCGTTTAGACTCTTTGGTCACGATTACATTTGCACGTGATGATGATAAGCCACTTCCTTGAGCTATCACTTGTGATAACCAGGTCGCTTCTGACAACAACAACAACAACAAAATATCTTTATTTCAGTGGGCTTTTACCTGGTATAATATAAAATAGTTTAATCGTTTGGTCGACTTGATGAGGTCTGGGTGCATCCGCCGTTGCAAATGCAAATCTCCACCACGCCTGGCAAACGCATCTCTCCCCCTCCACAGCACGTCGCGGGGAGAAGCGGCGAGAAACATTCCGCAGACACGTGTCGTGGCGCTGCGTGGAGTGTACAACATCGGCGGTTTCAACAACAACAAAAGAAACCGCGTGAAATGAAACCTCTCAAACGCGACAACTTAAACCACGCACGGGCCAAGCGATACCCATTGAGGCCTAGACAAAGCACCACAACCAGTCGAGCCAAAACCGACGGGTGCATTAAGCGCACACTCCCACCCCTCCCCTCACTCTCCCGCATTCGATTGAACGGTCGACCTCGCCGAGGCGTTAAGCACAACCACACGCACAAAATGAGACTTACCGCGATGATAGAGGGCGCTTTGAAGACAACTCCCTCGGCTAGGTGATAGCGACGACACCCGTTTGGCTTGGACCGTAACCAGCGCCTGCGGTTCCTGGGGGAGGGGGCGGGGCCTTCGTGCGGACGGGGGGAGGGGAGGTGGTGGGGGGAGGGGAGGTGGTGGGGGGACCGCGGCGATTTGACGCTGTTTCTGCAGAACAAGACGCACGTGCTCTTTTGGTTATTTCGGTAGTCACGTGGGTATAAAATGAAATAAAGCACGACGTTTCGGGCGCAACACAAGCATCCGTCATCAGATGGGGGTGTTGCGCCCGAAACGTCGTGATTTATTTTATTTTTCTATACCGACGGGACTTTACCGAAAGAACCACAAAGAGTATGGATTCCTGCAGTCACGAAAGCTTCAAATCAAGATTAAAAACGCTCGTGCCGATTCCAGCTGACTTGTGAGCCCGCGATTTATAGCTGAATTATCCCCGCTACGATAGAGATATAGATATGATGTTATCGCACACACACAGATGAAATATGGGTTTATTTACCCAAAGAAACCAATGTGTATCCGTGTGTGTCTTACCTGTATCCCACCTGTATGTGTTTGAGTGATATGTTAAACTTTAGATTTGAAGCTTTCGTGACTGCAAGGATTCATATTCTTAGGTTTTTTCGGTGCTGTGACGGTCCCACCTGAAGACGGAAGCTTGTGTTGCCTCTGAAACGTCGTGATTTTTATTTTACTTTTATTCATTTAAATTTTTTACCTACGTGACTTTACCGAAAAAACCTAAGAATATGATATGTTAAACCTTTCTTGTACATTGCAGTACTGTCGTGTGTGTGTATTTTGTTGCGTGACTGTTGTTTGTAACGTTCCAAACCCCGTTCTTCGACTGGACCATCTGTGAAAAAGAGCTTCATAGCTCATCGGATTCCTCCTGCAGTATCAATGAAGATTACGGATCTGCATCTCTCTTCTTTCAGCTCACTGGCAACCTCTCGTTCCCTAAATGTAATGATTCACTGCATAAACTGATATATATTTGTTATGTGTGTATATATATGGCATGCGTTGTGTTGGCTTATATAGACGTGTGTCAAACGACAACCTCGGATGTTCGGTGAAGTAATGTAAACAATTTAAAATATAATGGCATAACATCGCAAAGAGTTAAGTATACTGTGTGTATGTGGCACGTAGCTATTTGTTAATGTTTGGTAACTATGGTCTGGACACGGCTGCCATACTTTGTAGTCATGCACTCAAGAGACACTAGGAGCAGGAGGCAATCTATTAATACTGGTAGGAACCTGGTTACACCAGCCCACAGGGGATTATTGTGTCCGTCGTGCAGGGAGGGGCTGGGTGGGGAGGGGAGGGTGGTGAGGGGCTGGGTGGGGAGGGTGGGGAGGGGCTGGGTAGGGAGGGTGGGGGGTGGGGCTGGGTGGGGAGGGGCTGGTCACCCCGTGGTGCCCTTATAAAACTCAACGTTTAACCTACTCGCGCTGGCTTGTGCCCGCCCTCACAGTCGGCCATATTTGCGGAATACACCACGCCGCCGTTGACCCTGGCAACTCAACGTTCCTACCAGCTCCCTACGCAGGAATGTATTTACTCGCCGTTTGCCCGTCCAATGCCGGGTGTATTGCAGTAAATCTGAAACTTGCAAGCGAAAAACAGACCGCGACGTGGTTTTCATTGCATTGATGCGTGTGCAATTTGTAAGGGCGTGGTGACACAGACCTATTTCATTTTGCCAGTACCAAAATATGAAAATGGGTTTTCCACCTTTTTTCTGGCAACAACGCAGGAATCATGTCTGCATTACCCACAATACTTGTGGTCAGAATGCAAACAAAAAAAACACGCATTGTCTTTGAAACTGATTGGTCCACACCAGAGACAGCTTTCTTTTGAGCCTCGACTCAAATGGTGTTAGACCAGAGGAAGCCAAGTCTCAAAGCTGTCTCTGGTGTGGACCAATCAGTTTCAAAGACAATGCATATATTATCAAAGTTTTTTTTTATTATAGTAGGTATAGCCTTCACAGGTTACAAGAGGTAACCACAACTCTCAGTCAGGACAGCTGGCAGACTGCCTGACTGACGACGCCGAGATGGTGAAGACGCAGACGGTGACGAAGATTCCAGCAGAACGACGATGGGATCCCACTCCAGGCAACAGCCCCGAAACTTCGCTCGGAGTCGCCTTTTATCCTCCCAGCGTGGCCTGGCTCTGCCCTGGCCACGCCCTCTTTCTAGAACCTACTCACGTGCCCCCTCTATCACCTTTCCCCTACATCCCTCTCTCTGACGTATCACGTGACCTGCTGACAGTCAGGGCTGCTGCAACTGCAGATCCCCTTCTCTGCCAGCAACCAGCGCTATGCTACATAGTGACCCATTCCATGTCACTACACATGTTCCACTCATTGGCTTCCACATTCAGATAACCCCCTCCCCCTTCCCTCCCCCCTTAAACTTGTATTTAAGAGCTTGACTCTTGGAATTTTACCTCACTTGAGACAGTAAATCTAGCTGTGACGGTCCCACGTGATGACGGAGACTTGTGTTGCCTCCGAAACGTCGTGATTTATTATTTTATTTCTATTATTTCTATTTTTTATTTTTTACCTACATGACTTTACCGAAAAAACCTAAGAGTATACATTTTTTACGGTTTACTTTGTGACAGCCTACTTGCATCGTGATAAGTCTACAATCTCCCAGCTGAGAATTCCCATTACAAAGGTGCTGATAATGCTATGATGATGGTGATGTGAACTTATCTCTGGGCAATGATTTAAGCCTGGGGTTTTTTTGTTTCCCCCTTTAGCTTGTATGGTTTGAAGTTGAACGTGGCTACCAAAACGGACTGACTAAAAATATTTGGCAACTCGGAGGAAAAAAATCCACAATGTTACGCTTTTTGAACACCAGAAGGCAACAAACAACAAACAAATCCCAACATCGCATTATTGAGCACGTCTGGAATTGTTGCAATACTTGACAGAAACAAAAAACACAATTCTTGTGAAATGACCGCATGACAATCCAATTTTTATATGGTATCCTTATAGCATGTGGAACATAATGAACTCGTCATATCACAGATTGCTTTTATGTTCAGACATAGCAAGCTTAAATATGGCAGATGTATACTGCAGTCGGGATTTTAATCATTAAAACTACAGCTTATATAGTGCATTTCATAACACCTCAAGGAACTTGATATCACTATATGTACTGTATGTGTGTTGCCCTACATAGCCAGCCGTGCTAATGGGAGGTGCGGGGGAAGGACAACAAACTAAAAACAAAACACAGTTCTAAAGAAATGCGATTTTTTTTTTTACGCGGCGATTTAAAAGTGCGATCCGGTGGCTTCCTAACATCTGACGGAAGAGCGTTCCAGACGGCCGCAGGAGCGTATCTGAAAGCGGTGACCGCCTTTATTCGATGGTCAGCCAAAAGATCGCTGCGTGGGTGGGTTAAGAAGTGTCTAAGTACAAAATTATCAAATACCTCCTGAATGAGAAATGGTTTTTTTTTAAGTGGGACTTGAAGATCCCAACTGAACCTGTCTCCCTGACGGAGAGTTCCACTTCCAGATGCCAAATCATCGAAGGCCCAGAAATCGCCCATGGCCTTGAGCTTGGTTCTGGGGTTGCAGTAGAGATCCAAGTAAAACACCTAAGAGTATAGATATCCAAGTCCACCGAACTCGCCGTTCTTGTTTGACGTCGCATGATCTCGAGTGATGATGGTGGCAGTCGTGGCTTTTCCTACGGCCGATGATGAGGACCATAACTCGGCAAATCTGAAAAAAAAAATGTTTAAACCGTTTCGAATGTAGTCCTCCAGAAATTACCACCCCGATGTTGATTGCTTTGTATTCATCGTGCAGATTTGGCCGAAACCTCTACTTCTTGCTGCGAGTCTTGTGCTAAACGTACAAACACATACGTCCCTCATCACCACCACCCTTTGCACCGAGTAATTCGACTCCTGCCCAGCAGTGTTGACGGTCGGCAACAGAAGAGAAAGGCAGGTTTGCATCAGAGAGGGAGCTGCAGGTTAAACTCTCTCCATTCACCAATGGGCGGAACGTACACTTAACTGTAATTGCGACAGAATTATACTTTTATAATGTCCTTAAACATCTTGTAATTTGGATAGGGCGCCAGGCTCAAAATGTCGAGCGGCCAGCGACAAACAGCTCTCTCAATGCTATATAGACAGTCGTAAGGTTATATCGGGAGCTCGGGGAAAAGAGATGATGATGATCATGATGAAGAAGCAAATTCCCAAGGTGGAACAATTGTCTGGGCTCATCCTCGCATCCACCTATGGACTCACAGGGGTGGGCAACTTGCGGTCCAGGAGCCGCACGCGGCTATTTAAGTGGCTCCTTCGTGTACGTCTCGACTCCACCACGTGGCATTGCGCCTTTCGCAATATTCAGGGGTGGTTTCATTAGTTTGTTTTATATATATCTTCTAGATGTGAAGCTTTCGTGACTGCAAGGATTCATACTCTTAGGTTATTTCGGTAAAGTCACGTAGGTAAAAATAAGTAATAAAAATAAAAAAATAATAGAAATAATAATAGAAATACAATTATAAATCACGACGTTTCGTAGGCAACACAAGTCTCCGTCATCAGGTGGGACCGTCACAGCTAGATTTGCTGTATCTATATATATCTACCCCGATTTCAAAACAAAATGTCTCTTTCCTCGTGATTTTTAGTTTGCCGAGCCGCGTACCTGTGCCACGATACTTGTTCATCACCCACGGTTCGGTGTCGCTACGTACGATGCGAAGGAAGTTCGACATGTATACCCTATACGTAACACATACGAGCCTTCTTTCGAGCAACATCACTCATGCGATCTGCGTGCATCTCACAACGCTGCACCATCAGCAAGAGGCACGGAGGCACGTGCATAAGTAAGATGCTTTAAGCCAATCACACGTGTGGTCGGAAACCAAAGCACCCGGAGGAGAAGGAAAAGCCCCACGCGAGCGTGGGAGTGATGGAAACGCTGATACGCGTGTGTAAGTTGAACTTATTTCACACAGAACGTCAGGAAACGCAGTGACAACCATAATTAAATCTGTACTTTTTGGTTCTTTCGGTAAAGTCACGTAGGTAGAAATAAAATACAATTAGGTGACTTTACCGAAAGAACCAAAGAGTATGGATTCCTGCAGTCACGAAAGCTTCAAATTAAGATTAATTAAATCTGGGCAAATCTATGGATTTCCTCACACACCACCCCTCAAACCAGCCACCCACACACCCACTGCGGATGTGGTGCATCACTCCAAGAGAATGCCATCCTCCATCCCTTTGAGCGAACAACGACCATAGGAAAAGCATTGCCAGCGGTGACAGTTGCAGGATATTACAAGATGGGAATGAATGTACAAACACAGAGCTATGTTTTTCTATACAGTACACATGGATCTCCATATATATAAAAGGCAAAGTTGTGATTATGTGTGTCTGTTCAAAATGTTTAGCGTACTTCCCGACATGCAACAAAAATATTTTCCAGACTGTACACCATGCACAAATTATAGAAAAAAAAACACTTTTGGGGGAGGGGTGGGGGGGAGCTCAATAATGCATAGATTTTTTGCACGGCAAGTGAGCTGTAACTGGTGTGGTGTGTGAACATCGCCATTGGGGAGACAAAGGCGGCCGGGCGTGGTGAATCCAAGTCCCGGGCGAAGCCGGGTAGTTAAGCTAGTACACAATAAATAGGGACACGTAGAAGGGAAGTAATGAAATAATAAAAATAAAACATAATAAAACAATTCTCACGACGTTTCGGCCACAACGCAAGCAGCCGTCCTCAGGCGAAGAATGAGACATTATCAAGCTAGGAGCTTATATAGGTGTAGCGAGGAGGAGCGCCTTAACAAAAGAATGTGCATATGAAGAGGAATTTAGCATACCACAGGGCAATGCGTAGGAGGTGGGCGGAGGGGTTTTAAAGTCCCATTATGCCAGTGACACATTTCCAGTGAACTCAAACACGTACGCCAAGCTCTTAAGGCTAATGGTTACTCCGACTACACAATCCGCAAAGCCATCACTCCAACCATCAAGAAGGATCCTGTTGAGGAGCCTTTCAAGACCATCACCTTACCCTACATTGCTGGGGTCACAAAAAAGATCTCCAAAATCCTGATTAAACACAAGATCCAGGTCCGATTCAACACAGTACATAAAATCCGTGATCTGGTACCGTCTGTAAAAGATGTGATTCCAGACATACAGTACCCTGGCGTCTACAAACTAAGTTGCCTCTGTGGTAGCAGTTACATTGGGGAAACCAAACGACACGTCTCAGACCGCATTCGTGAACATAAAGCTGATCTAAAACACGGTAGGACAAACACCTCAGCCGTGGCAGACCACTGTTACAACTCAGTGGGCTCACATGACATTGACTTCTCCAAGACGGAGGTTCTCTGCAAGCCATCTGGCTATCATGAGAGATTCGTTCATGAGGCGATCCACATATACAAACACAGAGACAATTTTAACCGAGAAGATGGATTCAGGCTTAGCAATCATTGGAAGGACGTAATAAACCATTTCGATACACATTAGGGTGAGTTGAATAATACGTAGTGTTATATTAAAATGTATAAAGTATAGGGTGGTTTACAGCAATACAGTATATAATTTAATGTTGGGTTTATCTATGGCAGTATATAGTACTGTATATGCTAAGAGAATAAAGTTTAAATGGAAGTATATTATATACTTCTTACGACGTAGAATTGTAATTTATTATTTGTTGTTAGTAACTCAGCTTATTGTAGAGTATAGTAAGTATCAGTTTATATTTTAGTTTTTTATGTCGTTTTTTACTTTGGTTTTCTACATGGTGGTTTGGTAAATGCAGCTACATATCATTAACATTCCTTTCCTTTATTAACGCTGTTCCTTGCGCCCCCCCGTGGTGCTGTTGATCCTGCATAATGCATGGGCATAATGGGACTTTGAAACCCCTCCGCCCACCTCCTACGCATTGCCCAGTGGTATGCTAAATTCCTCTTCATATGCACATTCTTTTGTTAAGGCGCTCCTCCTCGCTACACCTATATAAGCTCCTAGCTTGATAATGTCTCATTCTTCGCCTGAGGACGGCTGCTTGCGTTGTGGCCGAAACGTCGTGAGAATTGTTTTATTATGTTTTATTTTTATAATTTTATTACTTCCCTTCTACGTGACTTTACCGAAAGAACCAAGAAGATGAATCCCTGCAGTCACGAAAGCTTTAAATCGAAAAATAAATAGGGATTAAAAACAAGTCAAACACGCTGTCAATACATCTTGTGACAGACGCAAGTCAATAAAGCGTGCATACAGCCTCCGACATAATGGAGCTCAGTTATCGCATTTATAGCATTTGTGGCAGATGCAATTCGAAAGCATTGCCTTAGCACACACATTTGAAAACTGATTACTTTAGAACTATACTCTTTGGTTCTTTCGGTAAAGTCACGTAGGTGAAAAATTAATATAAAATAAAAATTATGATGGGCACTTGTGTTGCGCCCGAAACGTCGTGAGTTAAATTTTTTATTTTAAATTCACCTACGTGATTTTACCGAAAGAACCAAAGAGTATGGATTCTTGCAGTCACGAAAACTTCAATTTTTTTAGAACTGTCTTATTTTTGTTTAGTTTCTATTCTACCCCCCCCCCCCCCCCCCCATACATCCGATTACCACGGTTAGCTATGCACTGTGCACGAGAAGTTCAACATGCATACGAACATGCACGGCTCGAGAAGGTAAGGATGGCCTATTACGATTGCGTTACGTGGAAAGGGCAAAATGTTCGTGCTTTGGAAGAGAAGTAACGTTCCCAACCGAACAATGGGCCGTGCCCGTGCAAATAACAGCCAAACTGATCTCATAACCAGGGGCAGATTAACGGAGGGGGGCTTTAAGAGGCAAGCAGCTTGAGGCGTCAGATTTCGAGCGCTTTCATGAATATGTACTGCTTCGTAATGTGTGTGGGTGGGGGAGGGGCAGCTCCTTCGACGCTTGTTAAGAGATGTTCACGGTTCTAAATCCAGTGGCCGCCCTGATTATCACCGCGGGTGCAAGGACCGCAATAAATACCGCACCGACTCACCGCCAACTTTATGGTGAACGTTTACCATCCCCCCCTGGCATTCGCATGATGTCGGCACTGGTCTGTTTTGGCGTCAGGGTCCGAGTTTGCACCGCAAATTACGGAATGAAGCTTGCACAAGGCAATCTTCGCCCTGCTCCTGGCAGACTAATGCGCCAGGTCACTTGCAATTGAGACTCTCTGCTCGTTTATTTTTTCTAAGTTCTCACCTGCTTAAACAGACTCAACGTCACAAAGATAAACTTAACTTAGTCGTGTTTCAAACGCAACCGCTGCAGCACTATGATAATAGCCATCGCTGTGCAGTGCCGGATTATCCTTACTATGCAAGTAAAAGAAAATGTGTTTTAATATTTACGTGGGTTTTTTTTTAGTTTAGGGCTCCTTTACAACATACTAGCTTTACTACCCGGCTTCGTCCGGGACTTGGATTCACCACGCCTTTGTCCCCCCAGTGGCGATGTTCACACACCACACCAGTTACTCGTTTGAGGCTGAGTCGACCTAGGGGTGGCCGTGAGCGGGAATCGAACTCGGGTCGCCGGCTTCGTAGCGCAGCGTTTGAATCGCTCCGCAGTCGCCCACTCAGGTGTCAAGCTTAGCTCAAACCTGTTCATGGGCAAGTCGTGCGCATCGGGGCGAAACGAGCTATTTTTACACTGGACGTTGATGTTTTTGGTGGAACAAAATAACATATTTTGTTAAGAAGTCGCAGTTATCCATAATAGAGGTTTTTGGGTTAGATCGCGGATTCATATATTTATTTATACGTATGCGATCTTCCCCAAAAAAACCTCTATTATATGGATGATATTGGTTGCGAAAGCCAACGTGTTGAGTCGCAGTTATTTAATTTATTTACTTAAAAAGGGACTTTTTTCAGCTTAACCCGGAGCATATCACCCCTCTTTAATCGTTACATGTGCTGATGTGGTTGTTTCATCATTTACACCATCGGTGAATGTGTTTTGGCTTTCTCCACACCTTTCCCCGGCTGCAGTTGACTGTGTGGCTGATGAGACGTGTTTTTTTCTTTTCAAAACGTCACTCTTTCTGTCAAAAACAAAACGACGAAAATAGAGAGAGAAAAAAATTCCGAAACGTCAACAAATTTATTTATTTCCTTACCGACCTGTGGTTTCACAGATTCCCTTATCACGTCATTGCCATATATTTCCCCATATTTACAGCATCAACAACGGTCAGTATTCAAGAGCTCATGTTTCAGATGTGGTTCCCAAAGCAAAACAAGATATTCTTCACTTACCCTTTCGTCAAAACATACACAGCCCTTTTGTCAATCCACTGCTGGATAAGGGCCTCCACACAACACGCGATACACGGTGGTGGTGGTGGTGGGGGGGAGGTTAATTCACCATACTTCACCGCGCAGGTCTGTGCGGGTTGGTGACGGTGGGTAGCGTAGCGGTGGGAGCATTATAATGAGATCGGGGCACGTTGCAGGTGATGTTGGAATTGTGTGTTAGGTGGCCAACGATGTGTTCATTATCCTTCACCGTCGCTACCTGCGGTGCGAAAGAAGTTCAACACACGCACGTGCGCACAAGGAAACAAGTCAACATGTCTGGAACCAGCGTTCCTTCCCTTAAATCCATGTCCTCTCCATGTCTGTAGTTCTTCGCCGCGTGGCTGACGTCGACGTAAAGGAAGTTGCCGTGGTTGAGCCAGATGATTGTATCAGGAGCAGCGGAGTTGGATCGCCCTGACGTTGCCACCCGCTTTCCCTTCGTGTTTGTGAATCGCGCAGCATTGAGTCGTTAGCCGCGTCCACGACCCCGTTCTGGGTGACCGCGAGCGGAGAGTTCCTCATTTTTGAAGAATCACGAAATCCTCACCGAGACTGGAGGAATGCGATGAGCGGAGAAGCTCTTCTTTCCACAGATGTCCGGCATGGGCACGGACTCAAGTTTCCGCGTCTGCCATCGTTTTGTGACTGTCAAGAAAAGCGAGTGTGGCTTTGGGCGGGCCGTGTCGCCAAGAAAGGGGGGAGGGGGGGGTGATAATCCGGTGGTCGAGACCGACAACGGAGTGACGGGCAATGGATGGAACACGGCGCACAGCAGGCATCTGCGAGCCATCCCAGTCAGTGTTGGGTCATTTCGATTTAAAGCTTTCGTGACTGCAGGGATTCATCTTCTTGGTTCTTTCGGTAAAGTCACGTAGAAGGGAAATAATAAAATAATAAAAATAAAACATATTTTATTATGTTTTATTTTATAAACATATTTTAATAAAAAAATAAACATATTTTATTATGTTTTTTTTATTGTATTATTTCCATTCTACGTGACTTTACCGAAAGAACCAAGAAGATATTTTGTTATGTTTAATTTGTATTATTTTATTAATTCCCTTCTACGTGACTTTACCGAAAGAACCAAGAAGATGTTGGGTCATTATTACACAACATGGAGGCGAAGTGATTACGACAGCTTTCGGAGGCCTCTGTCATCCCCGCGCTGGACTGATCCCAATGGTAACGACTGTTGGTGCAAGTGCTGGTAGCGAGCACCTTTGAAGGCCGGATCGGCACACGAGGCTGTTGGCGGGCAGCACTGTTAACGCGTATTGCTTGACGCAGTCTCACGCGTGACAACTTCGATCATGAGTCACACGTCATTAACGCGGGTATGGTGTCGCCACAGGAAACACGAACACCCTGCCTAGCTCCAGCTGTGCTTGACCACTGTTATGTTATTTTTTTCGCTTTGAAAAGCAGTGCATATCTCATTGCATCGTACAAGGCCACCAGTTATGTAATGGAAATTCCTGCCAAAAACGTATGCCCCAGTCAGGCTTATCAGCATCGCCCATCTGCCCAGCTACTGCAGCAGATTTAAGGGACTTTTGTTTGTGTATCGCGGTGGTGATTAATCCATGTTTCTGTTATATACAGCTTTCCATCGTTTGTTTTTTCTGAGGTGGGGAGATTTGTGGAGGTAAAGGTGCAGCCCTGCAATTTCTTGGGCGCCACGGTGGCGAGGTGTTAACTACCTCGCCTGATATACAGGAGGTCGTGGGTTCGATCCCGACTCGGATGCCTGCTGCTGTATATTGGGAGTCTGCGTGTCGCTTTCTCCCCGTGGTCGCGTGGATTTTTCTCCGGGTCCCCCGGGTTTTCCCTCCACATTTAGAATCAACGTCACGCGTTTAGAGCATTTGACTGCTGTACATTTCCACGTGACAAGCCACTTCGTTGAGCTATCATTTGTGGCCAGGTCGCTCCTGAAAAAAGAGGGGGCCTTACCTGGTAAAATAAAAAATATTTATAGTTTCGTTTTGTTTCTCGTGCCGCTGCTAGCAGACGAACGTTCAACTGGAGGGAATTCAAGAATGTATCCAGATGGTCTTGTATCCTAACCCTTCCACATTCGCCCCACGTCTTGGAAGATGCGGGACTACTCACACTTTACCCCACCATTCGCAACCCGACCGATTGATCTGTGGTCTAAACACATTCCTGCGGAGGGAGCTGGTAGGAACGTTGGATTGCTCGGTCAATGGCCAGGGTCAACGGCGGCGTGGTATATTCCGCAAATATGCCCGACTGTGAGGGCCGGCACAAGCCGGCGTGAGTAGGATAATCGTTGAGTTTTATAAGGGCACCACGGGGTGACCAGCCCCTCCCCACTCAGCCCCACTCCTCCCACCCCCCACCCAGCCCCACCCTCCCCACCCAGCCCCTCCCCACCCTCCACACCCAGCCCGTCCCTGCACGACGGACGGGCGGACACAATAATCCCCTGTGGGCTGGTGTAACCAGGAGGTTCCTACCAGTACCAGTTTATACTGCTGGGTAGTCAGAGGCGGGAGCTTTTAAGAGTCTTGACCCAATTATTTGAACTGCCGCGCCTGCAGATCAAATGAAACAGGCGACTCCCATGAGCTATACAGCTCTCTTTCACGGATGTCCCGCAGGATGTCTATGGTCAATCCACTGCTGGAAAAGGGACCTCCACCGCCCAGTGCTGGTCGTGCGGGCTATTGGACCCCTCGACCCCATCTGATCGGTGCAAGTTGGCAGAAGCCTGAGAGCAATAAATGCGTCAGTAGCTGGTTTTGGTGCACTCTGCTGTCAACTGCGCGCTCGCTAGCCGACTCGCAATCATGCGGTTCGTTGGAGGGGTTAATTGCTGACATTTATTGAACACTTAAATAGGAGTGCTTAAATTTAAAAAAAGATATAAAGTGCTTTATACCCAATTCACGAAGACATAAAGGGGTGAATGGAAGGCGATGATAAAAAAAAGCTGGAACCCAACGTTGTGTTAACGTTGGTTTACGATGTAAAACAAACGCTCGTCCAACGTTGCACGTTTACTAAGAAGGGACGATCGCTGCTGCGCACAGCACGAACGCGATCCACAGGAGACTCTGTCAGTCAAAAGGGAAACCCCATAGACAAAAAAAAACTCCACACATTTGTCAATAACACTGTGGCCTTATTAGGAGACTACAGTTTATAATAGGCGACGTTTCGGACATTGGCCCTTCTTCATAGCACATCAATCGAAATGTCAAATAGACAGAGGAGTCGGAGACGGCACTTGACGCCACGATTCGCTGATGCGAATTACATTTTAACTGTTGAACACAACGAAAAAATGTCCTCCTAAGAATCACAACGTGAGATCATCAAAACGACCGGTTTCAAGCTGTCACATCAGCCCCGTCCGCCACCGCGACGAGCACGTGATCGTCTTTTTGTATTCGACCCCATAAACATTTTGCACCGGAGCAGAATCCATTCGCACACAGCTCAAATCGACCGCGTTAAATATATCTATTTTTTAATTGAAGAAAAATCATGCATGTAGCATGGATTTCCGCAACGCTTTCCAACGCGCCCTGGTGTGCTCGGAGGTATATAACTTATTTAGCGATCACGTGACCTTCCATGCGTTGAGATTTTGCAGATTGTTTTGGTGCTGTGAATGTCAAAACGATGGGCCGCTTTGTTGAGCTGTCATTTGTGATCGTCAGGTCGCTTCTGAAAAATAAGTAATTACCTGTGGACTTTTCCTGGTAGGATGGGGATGGTTTAGTTGTATTTGTATTGTGTATTGTGTTGGGAGATTTGTTTAACGTTCTTGTAATTTGCACGACTATCGTGTGTGTTGTACTGTTTGTTGTCGCGACGTTCTTACCCCGTGCCCCTACTGGACATCTGTGAAAAGGAGCTCTGAAGTTCATCGGATTGCTCCTGGAGCACAAGTAAACATTCAGATTCTTCATGATTAGACCTCCTTTGCCATTACCACAATATAATAATAGGGGTTTTCCCCTTTTTTATGGCAACAAAACAGAAACCTTTTTACAATAAATCATGTGTCATTAACCACAATACCTGCGGTCAAAATACAAACAAAAAACACACTGATACTATATGCATTGTGCTTGAAACTGATTGGTCCACACCAGAGACGGCTTTCTTGTGAGCCTTGTCTCAATTGGTGCTAGACCAGAGGACGCCAAAAGGCGTACAGCTCAAAGACAATGCACTATCAAAGGAGGTCTAGTGATGTAGATGCTTACCCCGAGACCTCATTACTTTGATAGTGCATCGTCTTTGAGCTGTGCGCCTTTTGGCGTCTGCTGGTCTAGCACCAATTGAGACGAGGCTCACAAGAAAGCCGTCTCTGGTGTGGACCAATCAGTTTCAAGCACAATGCATATATTATCAGTGTGTTTTTGTTTGTATTTTGACCACAAGTATTGTGGTTAATGACACATGATTTCTTGTAAAAAGGTTTCAGTTTTGTTGCCAGAAAAAAGGGGAAAACCCCTATTATTATATTCAGATTCTGTAAGGCGTGAGTGGCGTTATTGGTTTAATCGGGTGCCTTAACGTGCATTGCGCATTTACTGCACGTGAATAAGATCGTGATCGATCTGCACGGGCGCGCAAGGCGTTTGGGGAGTGAGCGCGTGACCGACCCGTTCGGTTCGCCTGCTCTCAGGGCAGCTTCAAGCAGATGAGCGGAGTTCCCGCACCGCCGTGACCCAAAGCCGCCTCTCGGCTCGGTGGGGAGGGGGGTAGGGGAGCGCATAACGCAAGACAGCGAGGTTAACGTGCTCTTAACTCTCCCGAGTTTTCGTTGCTGACCGACGTCGTGGTCTCGGCGGAGGTCGCGCAATGCGTTGTCCGAAAAGGCTTACGACCAATCATTATCGCTCGTTTAGTCGCCAAGACGTGGGCAACCCATTGATATCGAGAGTAAGTCCCTAACCATGACAACCAACATCCACCGCTCTGTGGTGGTGACGTCAGCACGGCGCTTGTACCAGGCTAGGTGCACTTCGAGGCTGCGTGGAGTGTCGAAGGCTCAGTGGCAGGAGATCACGGCACAGACTCATGTGCCGTGGGTTGACTGACTGAGATGGCTCGCAGATGCACCAACTCTGCTCCCCACTATGCCAAATCTCTGAGTTTTAGCCGTCCGGCAATCCACTGGTTGTTGTGAGCGTCACTCCTTTGCCCTCCGTTTTTGCTGGAGTGCGACTGCTTCCAACTCCCCAAACGCGTTGTTCACGAACCTCCTCCACAGAGGAAGATCTTGACACCGCTGGTACCAGTCCAATCAACTCGACATCCTTCTGTACGACATCAGTCCATCTGTTCTCTAGCCTGTGCCGTGCATATTTAGCTCCATCTATCCGGCCGAATAGAAGCTGTTTTGGGCATGTGGTGGCTGGACATGCGGGCTAAATGACCCAGCCAGTGCAGCCTCCCATGCCGGAGGAGCTCACTGATGGGACTCTGTCCAGATCCTTCAAGGATCAGTGAACTCCTCACACAATCTAGTTCGATTAATCTTTCAAATTGGCGCATATGCTCCTTTAGAGGGCTCCAGGATTCGCAAACATAGAGAAGGGAGGGCATAACTGTATGGAGCGACGGGTCAGGTAGCTTCCACACAGCGTTACGCAGCTGATGAAAAGATAGTGCCACTCGACTGATTCGGCATGAAAACTCGGCTGCCAAACCGGAGCTAGTCATGAGCACTCTGCCCAAGTACAGAAACTTCTCCACTCTCTCCACAACTGCCCCATCGCTCAAGGGGAGTTGAGGGAGGGAAGCTTTTGATGACATAAAATACCCAGGCAGATGCTTTGTTGTTGTGGGGCTGATGGTAAGGCACCATCTCTTAGTAGCATGCTCCAGGTTCAGCAGTGGCATCTGCATTTCAGAGTAGGAGGCAAATACCAGATCATACGCATACATAACATGGTTGACCAATAGAGAACCATCCCTTGACCGCACCCTCCTCGTCTTTGGCGGTGACATATTGGAGTGTAGACGTGGGAGTGGGTCTGCCGCTTGCATTGAACGAACCTGAAAAACCTTGTGTCAGCCGCGGTTCCTGGGGAGGTCTGAATTTCGCACCAACTGGCAGCCATAACGGCTGTCTTGACACTCGGTATCTGGAGCAAATGGGGGACGCTGCCACCCCTACCCCGCCCAACCACAATTCTGACTCGATTACGTAACAAGGGGAAAACCTTGACCGGCGGCAAAAAATGACTTCCCCAGGCACGCCTGGGCATGCCCGACTAATATCACTACATCCGAAGAAAAACGGTAATTTCTCAAACGGGAAAAGCTGCGATTGTTGACCACCTGATTGGTCCGCCAGTTGCGCATATCCAGCAAACGCGCGACGTGGCACCAACGGTCTTCGTCTGGCTGGGTGGCACGTCACGTGACGGGCACCACGCCGTGTGTGCACCAATGCACGCAGCGCTGTTTTAGACCACCGGCTCCAAAGAGTCAATTAACAAAAACCGTGGCCCTATTATTTAAGACCGGCTGGAAAGAAATATTATGCCCCCCGTCTTCCAGACGACATTGTATCAGTCTTTTTGCAATCGCCATCACTCTCAAATGACAAACTATGATTTGATTTTATCAGATAAGGCACACTGAGCTATGAAGCTCATTTTTCAGAAGCTACCTGGCCACAAATGATAGCTCCACGAAGTGGCTTATCATCATCACGTGGGAATTTATAGCAGCCAAATACTCTAAACGCACGATTCGAAATGTGAAGGGAAAAACCGAGGGACCCGGAGAAAAATCAACGCGGCCACAAGGAGAACATGCAAACTCCAAATATACAGCAGCAGGCGTCAGGGTAGTGATCGAACCCACAACGTCCTGTATACCAGGCGAGGTAGTTAACATCTCACCACCGTGACGCCCATCTTCGCCGTGACATTGACGGTGGATTTTCCAAAATAAAAATCGAAGTTACAATGTATCGTGCAAGCAAAGTCGTGTATTTACAGCTACATCATACAATGAGGGCGTATTCGGTTTCACGTTGATACACATACCTAAAGTCGAGTATGAAGCATAACACGAGGAGCATACAATGGGTTACTTAGTGCCCAGGGTTCACTTTCAGCAGGTGACTTCATTCATAAAGCCCGGGGCCACACGAAACTAATGAGCTATAAACGGCGTTTATCCATCACTTCACATCTCAGCTGCCAATATTCAGGTACTGGAGAGGAATACTTTTCACTAGTAGCAACAATTTGCTGCAAATGTTCACGGCACCTTTTCAGTGACTGATGCATCTGCCGATGCGTACAAAGTTATAGGAACCCGGCGGCCAGATTTCGATTCCTGCTCACGGGCTAACACCAGTGACGAATATCTGAACCGGTCATGGGCCTCCTCTAGGTCGACTTAGCCTCAAATGAGTACCTGGTGCGGTGCGTAAAAACATCGCCACGAGGGAGACAAAGGCGGCAGGGGGTTGTGCTGCCAACCAGCCTCCTCGTGTGCCGTGCTGGCCTTCAAAGGTGCTCGCTAACAGCACTTGCCCCAACGGTCTTTCAAGGCTACACGGGGGATCTTTGTCTTCGTAGTTATACCGATGTTTCGATTTAAAGCTTTCGTGACTGCAGGGATTCAACTTCTTGGTTCTTTCGGTAAAGTCACGTTACCGAAAGAACCAAGAAAAGGTTTGTACGTGTCAAATTCAGCCCTCCGAAAGGAAACAGTTCCCCACGCCAGGATAAGAAATATTTGACCTCTGTGTGGTACGAACGTTTGAACGGAGAGACAATTTCAAAGTGTCTCTCGGCTCAGACGGACGATGAAGACGTGCCCGTGCATTTTTGGCTGGCCCTGCGAAAATAGTGGAAATTCCACATTACTATGGTAGGGATCATCAGGCGATGGGCACTGGTTGGTTGCCTCAAAGTGGTACCCCTTTTATCAACTAAAAAAGGATTACAGCAGAGCATAAGTTGCTCCTCAAAATCTTTATTTAGGCCGCTGGAGGAACCCGATGAACTGTGAAGCTCTTGTTCAGTGATGTCCAGTCGGGGCAGATCAGCAAGCATCATGGTCATGAGCCATAATTTCGATTTAAAGCTTTCGTGACTGATGACGCACCCGATATGACCCAACAATGCTGTAGCTATAGAGCAGGTCATCATCAGAACACTCTCATCAGCGAGATGGAGTGTGGCATCACAAGATCGTCGCGGTTGGTGATTGCGTGGGAATGCTTCCATTAAGCAGTGGATCGAACATGGCTCATGATCTTCTTGGTTCTTTCGGTAAAGTCACGTAGAATGGAAATAATACAATAATACAAATAAAACATAATAAAATAATTCTCACGACGTTTCGGCCACAACGCAAGCAGCCGTCCTCAGGTGAAGAACAGGTCTGTCGATAAGACAGTCAGCCGATAAGACAGAGTCAGCCGAAACGTCGTGAGAATTATTTTATTATGTTTTATTTTTATTATTTTATTATTTCCATTCTATGTGACTTTACCGAAAGAACCAAGAAGATCATGAGCCATGTTCGATCCACTGCTTAATGGAAGCATTCCCACGCAATCACCAACCGCGACAATCTTGTGATGCCACACTCCATCTCGCTGATGAGAGTGTTCTGATGATGACCTGCTCTATAGCTACAGCATTGTTGGGTCATATCGGGTGCGTCATCAGTCCCGTGCGTGAACGTGGCAACACCGGGGATGTGATGTGTTCTGCGTAAGCCCCACTCGCTGATATGTTTGTTATTAAATAAACGAGCGGATGTAATGTGTATGTGTAGAAGCATATTAAGGGATTGATGAATACATATAAAAGCACACGGGTTTACTTTGAACTTGGCCTTCTTTAAGTCTTTCTCTTCGTGACAAGTAAACGCCACGATATATATGTGTGCGTGTATATATATAAAATGTACCCATTTGTCAATCGCTTAAGTTCAGCTGATGAAGTACCTTTGTAAAAGTTAATTTAGAATGAATGAGCATATTCACATGTATCCATCGCACGATATACCGGTATCGGCACTACTGTTTATTTTGCCAAGCCGCTGGTGAAACATTTCGCTAACAAGTCTTCGCGTACGAACGCCTTAGAACGACGGGGAATTCCCTCCTCGAAAAATCTGCCCCCCACCTCTCGCCGCGATTCAACGCGCGCGTCTATTGGCTCGCAAGCATCGGCGTGAAGTGTAGTTTTTTTTATATGTATGTAACTTTTTATTTGTTTATATACCGTTTTCGCCACATCGCATTATCGTCGTCGTCATCGCCTTTCGTTGGGTGTTACGTGCGGGCTGCAGCCTCCACCTCGAGGAAAGTCCCTCGGCACAGTCGCAAGAGCAAAGCCCCAATGGCATCTCCTGAAGTCGTCACCACCCCAATGCCCCAGCAGGCCGCCCCACGTGTTGCCCCCTGTATATAAAACGCGCTGCACAGGAGGTGAGCCGTGATTATTTCTGCTCGGCCGAAGACTTAAGATGCGTTTGCTCCTGGCGCTCTGCTTGTTTCTCCAACTTCTCCACGGTGAGTCAATTCATGCCGGTGGCTTTTTTCTTTCTCGTTCTGGTATTCCCCCTCTCCACTCGAGATTTGAAGCTTTCGTGACTGCAAGGATTCATACTCTTAGGTTTTTTTCGGTAAAGTCACGTTGGTAAAAAAAAATAACTCAATTAAATCACGACGTTTCGGAGGCAACACAAGTCTCCGTCTTCAGGTGGGACCGTCACAGCTAAATTTACTGTATCAATAATACAGAAACGCCGTGATTTAATTGAGTTATTTTCATTTATTACTATTTTATTTTATTATGATGGTTTTTTTTACCTACGTGACTTTACCGAAAAAACCTAAGACTATTCCCCTCTCTACTCGTGGGGCCCTCTTTCTTCACTCACTCCTTGTCCATGGACCATCGCCTCCACGTCTTTGCCACTTGCTTGGCCTGTGTCTCGCTCTATTTCCTCTGGGTGGTTGTGTTCATCACATGTATTCTGTCATCAGCAGACCAACATATCTTGCTATGGAAACACACGCGCAACAGATACAATACTCTAGACGTTTTATCGTAGAATAGACATCTTCCTTGTGTACTGTATTGCAACAAATATTAAGTCTACCTTGTGTTTCTGCTGTTCAGGATGGTGATAGGCTCGCTTTGCGCATTTTGTGATCGTTTTAATCGTTGAGTACCTTTGTATTGATTGTGTGCCACCAATTTCCGTGCACTCTCTGGATTTATTTGAACGAGAAGCCGCTCACGTTTGAAATTGCCGAGTAAGAAAGTAAACTCTTTGCGGACCGATGCATGGGTGAGTATTCGTTAAATTCGTTTCTAAAACTGTAGTTGAACAACGTGATGGGGTCCTTTTTTAGATTACTTGCCATACAAAGTATTTTGGTCTACTCTTCCACACTGGTCAAACTACTAGTGAGAGGCAGGGAGTGCCCACACTTATACCCACGCACGCGACCCGTCTATCGGGTGACGGTTCATAAAATCAATGCGCTAACCATTGCACCACCGCTCCGTATGTATACCGATTGTTCAATTATAGAAAGTGCATCAGGCAAACTATACTCTTTGGTTCGTTCGGTAAAGTCGCGTAGTTAGAAATAAAATGAAACAAATCACGACGTTTCGATCGCAACACAAGCGGTCGAAACGTCGTGATTTATTTAATTTAATTTCTAACTACGTGACTTTACCGAAAGAACCAAAGAGTATGGACTCCTGCAGTCACGAAAGCTTCAAATCAAGATTGCATCAGGCAAGTCTCACAGAAGTTCATGCTGTGCACGAATATGTCCGTGAAATAGTGTCGGTAAATTACTGGGCGTGAACAGATTTAGCATAAGGCCTCCGGCGAGAAATACGGGCGGACACGTGCGATCAACATTTTAGTTTTCACAGTTATAAAAAAAAAAACTTTATCGTGAAATGCCTTCCCGTAACCTACCTTGCTCACGTATCGATAGTCACAAATGTAACGTGAGATTGTATTGAGGGACTGCGTATCGTTGTCTTGGTGTGTGCTGACACCGCTATTGCTGTGTTCTGCTTCTGAATTTGTGTACTGATGCAAAGTGAACAAATACTTTTTGAGTATTCATTTTTCCGTGATTTCTTACCTTTCTCATACTTTGCACTCCCATCGTCTTTTCTTGTACCGTTCGTTGTTGCAACCTTATACAGAATCTGTGCGTTCAGCGCACAGGAAATTCAAGTGGAATGTCGTTGCCATTGCCACAATGATGGCTTCATTCATGAATGCGCACGTGGTGAGCGAAGCGACGGTCCAGTGGTTAGCGCGCGACGCGAACGTCAGGAAACGCAGTGATAACCATAATTAAATCTGTACTTTTTGGTTCTTTCGGTAAAGTCACGTAGGTAGAAATAAAATACAATTCGGTGACTTTACCGAAAGAACCAAAGGGTATGGATTCCTGCAGTCACGAAAGCTTCAAATTAAGATTAATTAAATCTGGGCAAATCTATGGATTTCCTCACACACCACCCCTCAAACCAGCCACCCACACACCCACTGCGGTTGTTGTGCATCACTCCAAGGGAATGTCATCCTCCATCCCTTTGAGCGAACAACGACCATAGGAAAAGCATTGCCAGCGGTGACAGTTGCAGGATATTACAAGATGGGAATGTACAAACACAGAGCTATGTTTTTCTATACAGGACACATATGGATCTCCATATATATAAAAGGCAAAGTTGTGATTATGTGTGTCTGTTCAAAATGTTTAGCGTACTTAAACAAATCACGACGTTTCGATCGCAACACAAGCGGTCGAAACGTCGTGATTTATTTAATTTAATTTCTACCTACGTGACTTTACCGAAAGAACCAAAGAGTATGGACTCCTGCAGTCACGAAAGCTTCAAATCAAGATTGCATCAGGCAAGTCTCACAGAAGTTCATGCTGTGCACGAATATGTCCGTGAAATATTGTCGGTAAATTACTGGGCGTGAACAGATTTAGCATGAGGCCTCCGGCGAGAAATACGGGCGGACACGTGCGATCAACATTTTAGTTTTCACAGTTATAAAAAAACACTTTATCGTGAAATGCCTTCCCGCAACCTACCTTGTCCACGTATCGATAGTCACAAATGTAACGTGAGATGTTATTGAGGGACTGCGTATCGTTGTCTTGGTGTGTGCTAGCACCGCTATTGCTGTGTTCTGCTGCCTTTCCCCAAGCTTCGTAATTTGTGTACTGATGCATTTTTTCGTGATTTTCTTACCTTTCTCATACTTTGCACTCCCATCGTCTTTTCTTGTACCGTTCGTTGTTGCAACTTTATAAAGAATCTGTGCGTTCAGCGCACAGGAAATTCAAGTGGAATGTCGTTGCCATTGCCACAATGATGGCTTCATTCATGAATGCGCACGTGGTGAGCGAAGCTACGGTCCAGTGGTTAGCGCGCGACGCGAGGCAACCCAGCGACACCCGAGTTCAATCCCCGGCGCCGGCTTAACGCCAGTAGCGGTCCAATACCGCCCCTGTCACCCTGAGCTTGGATAGGGCTTGGATGTGTGGCCACTACGGGTGTTAAAAACCTAAAAAAAAGTCAGGTGGCTATGGGCTGGCTGCGAGGCTACATTGTCAGTAGGAAAGAATTGCAGCAAAATATTTATAAATGTACTCTTCTGTCCTCAAACCTTCTTCAAAGCGTCACTGACCAGCGTGGTGAAGTATGCTCCACATAAACCGCTCTGACCCACCTGCACGGGGTGTGAAGGCTGTCATCCAGCAGTGGAATTGACAACAACAAAAAGGATCCATAACAGCCATCACAGCCAACTAGTAAGGTTTATCACGTAAACAGACCGTACCAATTCGTCACTAGTACAGCACTAGTGTGTAGTGTAGTGTATAGTAGTGTATAGTGTAGTGTATAGTAGTGTATAGTGTAGTGTACTAGTACGGCACACCGGTGTGTTGGAGAGCCAAGCCACAACATTTACAATCTGAGTACGACGTTTCGCCAGTAATAACAACGAGCATCCCCAGGCGGACAGACAGATTTGGGGGTTTAACGACATATTTATATTTACGCGATCCCCTCCCACCACCCAAAAAAACAAGATTACGGATGAAATTGGCCGCGAAAGTCTACTCCGTGTTACAGTAACAAAAGCGATGCGCACAGGATGTGTACAGGATGTGCCCGTTGAAAGAGATAGGTAAAAAAAAGAGGATTCAATTTTTTAATCAAGCTGTCGCAGATTAACACGCGTGACACCATGACGATGTCGCAACACGTCAGGAAAGGGCTTCAACATTTGTTTTTAATGTGTGGGATGACGTAGCGCATCGAGGCCGTTCACAGAACTGACCGGCGACCAAATGCCCACGTGGGCTGGTAAGTCCCGATCTGAGAAAGTCCGTCTCCACGTCTCCCCGCGTGACGGTTCAGGAGCTTTGTCTCAGTTTAAAGCCTGGGATCTGAATCACAATATGTGTCTATGTTGGACGAATCCGATGAGCCATGAATATGTTTGTTCACAGATGCCTATCTGGTACCGTTAGACGTTTATTCCAGTAAATATGCACGGTTTTGATAGGCTACCCTGGCAGTGGGCGGGGCTACGCGCGGTGGGCTGGGTCTTGTAGTCTCGTGGACTTGGTCATGCCCTGGGTCTTTCGGTAAAGGGGCCGTCCATAAATTACGTCACGCACCTGGGGGGGGGCGGGGTCAGACATTTGTGACAATGTGTGACGAGGGGGGGGGGGTGAGAAATGTGACGTCACATACAAATTCGCAAGTTTAAATAAATATAGGCAACACGTTCTACTTAATTGAATAGGCTTTTTAATACATGTTTTCAAAAATCGTACAAAATCGCGTGACGTCATTTATGGACGGCACCAAAGTCACGTAGATAGAAAAATCATTTTAAAAAATCACGACGTTTCGATCGCAACACAAGCAACCGTCTTCAGGTGAAAAAAAAATAGGCTTGGTCATGTTAAAGTGGGCCGGGCTGGTGGAGGGGAGGGGGACTATCAGCTCCGAAAGCGTTCTGGTTGAGTCTCCGTACCGTATCAACCCACACGGCTTAGCCCGTATTCCTCCTGTACAGGGAAATTGAGTTTTCAGGTCCATGTGGTGTACAGCCGTTTCAATACGGGCAAAAAAAACTATTTTTGTCTGTTTGTGTTTCTCCCTTGTGAGGGGACTTTGTAGGATGAACGTTGAGATGTATAAGGGCCACGGAGTGACCAATAAGGTCTGAATTGGTCTGTAATAAGGTAGGGCACTGATAAGGGGTTGGCAGGTATGAGCTTCATCATAAATGTGGTGCCCTATAACATTGCAATGTTGTGATCTCCCGCCTGCAAACCCCCCCCCCCTCCTCTCAGGCACATTTGCCAGTTCAGATGTGCCGTGCTACGGCAAAGTTCACCTAAGCGATGGTTCCAAGTCCTGTTGCGGAACGAAGTCGTACTCCACAGAGAGTGAAATCTGCTGCAATGACAGGATCTACGCCAAGGAGAAGTACGGTTGCTACGATGGCGCGTTGTGCAGCAGGTATGGGAATGTACACTTTGGGTGGGCTTCGCCGTACGTATGGTGAACTTATTTCGCGCCGTACGTAGCCGGCCGGGAGCTGGGGTCAATTTCGGGTGCTCCCATTATCTCCCAAGGTGGCCTGGCCAGCGTGATAGAGCAGGCCAAAATATAAGAACTCTCATGGAGTCCTTCTCGTATATGTATGTTGAACTTCTTTTGTACCATACGTAGCCGACCATGCTAATCGGCGGTGCAGGCGGAAGGACAACAAATTAAACACACACAAAAACAGTTCGGAAGAAATTCGTTTTCCATCTGGATGATTTGCAAATGCATAGCTCCAGTGCCTTCCTACTGTCGGAAGGAAGAGCGTTCCAGACGGCCGGTGCATCTGAAAGCACGCGATGCGGTGACCGCCACCTTTGTTCGATGGCTAGCAGCCAAATGCCGCCGCTGCTGCGAGGTTGACCGGAGTTCGCTGTTATGGTTTATGCTCCTTGACGAGATCAGCGAGGTATTGCCACGATATAGCGACGTATTTACGATATATCATAGGACATTAAGGAAAGCACAATGGCATTTATCGTTCGTTTTGCACACATGTGACTGTCCTGGCTGATGAAAAAAATAATCCTAAATACTTAATTCGGCTGAAAAAAGAGAGAGTCCTTACTGAAACGTCTGGCAGTTCGCCAGCATTGATTGAAGGAGGCTGGTGAGACGCTGTGTGTCGAAGCCGGTCCACAGTTTGCTTCTTGTGCTGAGTCAATGCTGCGGAAACGTTACACTCCCAGAAGGCCGTAGGGGCGATTGTGTGCTGTTTTTTTCGTGCGTTCAGAGAGATATAGGGTATGTGAAGGATATGTTATTTACTGCTTATTTATTTCGCTTTCTTGTGTTCACTTTCAGATCCGCATCGGATTACCTGTCTGAATGTCGCGTGGTAATCCAAGCAGGTAAACGACATATCAAGGGACCTGGGGCTACATTGAGCTATTAACTCTGATTTAAATTAAATGTATGCTGTCAAAAAAGGACATTGTATGAACGTACACAGATAATAAAAGGAGCATGCCAACAAAAAAAATCCCCTTTGAGAATTGGCAAAAAAAATTCTCGAAATACTAACGACCACGCTCGCATCAGCCTATCTGGGCAGTGCCGTCTTCCGTCACAGATACTGAAAGCTGGAAGCTTGATCGGTATCACAGTAAGGGAAGCTCCCGGCTGCTACAGAACAACCGCGAAATCCTACGCAGTCGTCGTAGTCGTAGTAATACGGTAAATGACAATGTAACGAAGGGGTTCCAGTTAAAAGTAACGCGTTTAACACGTAGCAGGCAACAGCTGTTGCTGCTGTGATTATGCGAGCCTGTATTTTGCCAGAACCTAAAGGGTTTTCCAAATTATGAAAACAGACGACGTAAATACATCTGATTCAGACCATAAACTGCCATCGTTACTTTGTTTTCACACAACAAATTCAAATGTACCCGCACCTCCACCTAATGTACCATGAAATGTTAATATATGCTCATTGGATACCTTTTGTCACGTACAATTATTATTATTATTATTGAGTGTGCTTATTTATGTAAACAGTCTGTGCCATTATCGCAATGCAGCGATCCGTGGATTACATACACAGACCACATTTACGGTGCTTCGTGCGTAGCTGACTGTAAATCTCTCTCGCCCGCTCTCTGATGTATTTCCAGGAGACGGTATTCAGCCACTCCACGCCATCTCTTCCAAGCGCTACAAATTCGGTGAGTGACATTCGACGCTACCCGCAGCCTCGGACGCGGCAGCTCTGGATGTCGTCATCTTTACTTTATTTTTATTAATTTACGCGGACCGGAAATTTCGCTTCGTAAAGCACAAGAACCACCGCCGCCACCACCACCAAAACCAAACCGCAAGGGAACTTTGAGAGGGGGGGGTGGTGGGGGGGAAATGGGGAAATCCCTACTCATGACAAATATCCACAAGTTTAGCTTCAAATAAAAAAACCCCGGCCCTACGCCTCGCCTCAAGGCCGGTGGACAAACTTTCAATTCAGTCAACGAAAGGGCAATTTATATTGGCCAATTTATATTGCCCTTTGCCACACGCCGATAAGAGGTCGCTATTGATTCCCACATCCTAAATTTGTACGCCGTGCGTGCAAAAGCGCTTCTTTTGTCAACCCACTGCAGTGTGGGCCATGGCCGGTCTGGAAGGAGGGGGGGGGGTATTGAACCATACTTCACCATGCTGAAAGAGTACGGGTTGGTGAAGGCAGAGAGTAGAGATGCGGGAGGATAGAAGTAGTGCACAACGATGTATTTTTCTGTTCTGGCCTCTGCCTAATGCCACCTAGCATAGTCCCAGAGCCACCAATCACAACCATTTTAAGCATCGTTGTCACCCGTCCCAGCACTGTCCAGGCTCGACCCTGCTTAGCTTCCGAAACATGAGGAGATTGCAATACATATAAATCCGAAATTATTAAATAAAATCCAAAATTGGATGATATATTTTTTGGTTAAAATCTGATACACTAAAAAAGGGAAACTTAAAAGCCAGGCCTAATTTGACAATTAGCCGACCAGCAGGTCACGTGTGTTGGGGTTGAATTCGGGTATTCCCAAGTCTTGCCAGACTTCTAGCCAGGGTGCAAGGGTAGGCCAAAATACCCTCAAGATGAACTCTTTTAGACTCATTCTAGTGTACGTATGTTGAACTCCTTTTGTACCATACGTAGCCAACCGTGCTAATCGGAGGCGCGGGGGGAAGGACAGCACCTCAAACACAAAAAGCAGTTCTAAAGAAATGAGTTTTCAATCTTGATGATTTAAAGTGCATAGCCCCAGTGGTTTCCTACCATTGAAAGTAAGAGCTTTCCAGGCGGCCGCAGAAGCGCATCTGAAAGCACGCGCGATGCGGTGACCGTTTTTTTCGATGGCTTAGCCAAAAGCCGCTGCTGCTGCTGCGAGGACTATGACTGGAGGTTGTGCGATGATGATTTATGATGACCGAAGTTTGTGTGATGATGGTTTATGATGACTTTAGTTCACGTGATGATGGCTTATGATGACCGGAGTTCGCGTGATGATGATTTACGCTCCTTGACGAGGCCATTCCTCAGCCAGTGGCTTGAGCAGGCACTTGGCAAATGCTTGCTGCTTCACCTTCTTTACCCCATTTTTTTACCTTTTTCATTTTTTACAGCTACCATCGGGACCCTGCGACCCCCGCTGCCCGGCGAGCAATGTAACCACGTCCGCTTTAACGCCCTCGCGGAGGTGTGGAAGCAGGGACGGAAGGACCACCTCAAGGTGAAGATGATGTCGGACGACAAGCCCTGGTCCTTCGTCTTGCCGATGGAGCGAGGAGGCCCTTGCCCCGATCCGACTGAACACCAGACCTACGTCCTGCTCTCGGCGCGGAGGGGCAAGGCCGTCAATCTGCAGAGCGAACAAGCGGAGATCTTCACGGCCGACGGCGATATCGGCCATACGTTGAAAGTCCTGCATGCCTGGCTGGACGCGAATCCGAGGAGAAGTCGAAGCTAAACCTCCCCGAGGGAGCGGCGTTCCCGCGCGCGGCGGTCGAATTTCGGCGACGCAATCCGGGTGACGCAGAGGCGAAGCGGGGGCCAAGTGTTTCTGAAGCACTTTTCTTTTTTGTTTCCTCTTGCCCTTGGCGTTCCAAAACGTCCTTATTTACATTGAAAATCTTTTTTAGGAAGGGGTAAATTGCAAAGCGAGTTTTGAAGGATTAGTGAGGCCATCATTATAAATCATATTTATTAATCTTCTTGGTTCTTTCGGTAAAATCACGTAGAAGGGAAGTAATAAAATAATAAAAATAAAACATAATAAAACAATTCTCACGACGTTTCGGCCACAACGCAAGCAGCCGTCCTCAGGCGAAGAATGAGACATTATCAAGCTAGGAGCTTATATAGGTGTAGCGAGGAGGAGCGCCTTAACAAAAGAATGTGCATATGAAGAGGAATTTAGCATACCAATGGGCAATGCGTAGGAGGTGGGCGGAGGGGTTTTTTGAAACCCCTCCGCCCACCTCCTACGCATTGCCCATTGGTATGCTAAATTCCTCTTCATATGCACATTCTTTTGTTAAGGCGCTCCTCCTCGCTACACCTATATAAGCTCCTAGCTTGATAATGTCTCATTCTTCGCCTGAGGACGGCTGCTTGCGTTGTGGCCGAAACGTCGTGAGAATTGTTTTATTATGTTTTATTTTTATTATTTTATTACTTCCCTTCTACGTGACTTTACCGAAAGAACCAAGAAGATGAATCCCTGCAGTCACGAAAGCTTAAAATCGAAACATATTTATTAATACTAGAGGAATCCGATGAGCCATGAAGGTCTTTTTCACAGATATCAGAGGCAGGCGAGGCACGTTGCAGCAGCAAGCACAATGCAAGAACACGATAGGAGTGCAAAGTATAGGAAAAAGAAATTCGCTTTTTTTACTATTAACAAATAAATAATCTCTCATTGTTGCCTGAAGTTCCAGCCAAGGCTTTGTTGTGTGCCAGTTCGCTACGTTCAGGGACCGCACCAACTTCACGAGATCCAACTCACCCACCCACCCGCCTACGAAAAGTGGGCCCTCTTTCTCGCTTGAAGCAAAGTTCATCCGAGGAGTTGATGCGTCTCAGCGGTGCTCTCTCTCCACCTGGTTACAAGAGGGGGCCGTGAATGCTGGACACCGTCGAGAGATCGAATTTGTTGAAGAGGCGACGGTGCAATCCCTCTTGCGATGTCATGCCCACGCCCAAAAAAATTGCCGGCAGAAAGCGACTTCATCGGTGGTAGCTCCAGAAGCGCCCCTTGAGAGGGTATTATTGGCCTCCTCTTCCACATTATCTTGCAATATAATGAGATCGAATGAAATATTTATAATTTAATATTTGGTTTACTGTTTATATATTTACGTTTACATAACTTATTTTGCATGAAATGTCAGTTGCTTCGCAATAATATATACTTTATGTCCGCATTAACTTAAGCCGAAGAATCAAAGGTCGTGGTGGGTTTGCTTTTGGTGAGAGGACAAAAATATTAAAGTCAAAAAAACTGAACTATTTAATTGACCAGGTAAAGCCCTTTTTTGGCAGTATCAACGTATGAAAAACATCAATAGGTTTACTATTTCTGGCAATAAAACAGTTGTGATTAGATGTTCAAACACCGAAGAGATTCCTTTTGCAAAGAATCAAGTCTGCATTAGCCACACATACTTTTGGTAAACATGCAAACAAAACATTCTCTGATTATTATATGCATTGTCTTTGAAACTGATTGGCCTACACCAGAGACAGCAGCTTTCTTTATGGCCAAGTCTCACCACCAGTGTCAGACCGGAAAACGCCAAAAGACGAACAGCACAAAGGCAATGCACGTATCAGAGCATTTATAGCTCAGGGTGAGCAGAGAGAGAAAGAGAACGCAATAAATGCAACCGGCATCGCCAGAGTCCGGAATCAAACCCACGACCTCCTGCAAACCAGGCAAGGATCACGAGCCAAAAAAAAAGTGACATTACTTACTCCGGTTTATTTATAACATGTATTATATAATTTACATATTTAAAGCTGTGTTTTGGTTTCTGTTGTTGTTGTTGTTGTATTTTATTTAATGCATTTGTGTAACTTTAATTTGCCTTACCGCTTCGGATTTGGCATTTGTGCCGTGACGCGGCTTCGGGCTGTACCGCGTGCTGCTCTCGGCATGGTGTCCCGACGTTTCGCTCCACTCGCTGGGAGCTTCTTCAGGAACCCGAGCGGGGTTGAGAACTCGGAGCAGTTCAATGTTGTGAAGTGCCCAGACCGAATCGCGAGTGCTAATCCGTGACAAACTCTCCCGACGGCTACAGAGCATCCCTCTCCCCCTGCTCAAGTGAGCCTCAGCAGCCCCCCCCTCCATCCCGAGCCAACCGCCAAAATTCCACGTTGAGCATCGGGGGTTAGTCAATGATACGTGGGACAGCCAACGGGGGAGAGGGGGGTTTGGCTCGTGGAAAAAAATAACAACAAAAGCCCACCCCTTTTAGTTGGTCGATCAATTGATCGGATCGTTCCCACGATTTCTCTTCAACCACAAAAAATATATAACAGAAAAATAACAAAAAAATAACAAAAAAAAACCTCGCATACTTTGCTCCGGGCAGTCTCCTTGCTGCCCTCTAATGTGTCGTCATTCTGTCGCGTCCCCTGCCATTGGCGGCGATAGATCACGAATGTGTCTGCGATTTGAACGACGGCGGGGGGGGGGTAGGAACTGCGTTGGTGTGTGTCTCAAGCACAGCACCCGTCAGGTCAACACCACGTGGTAGGCTTGCGTGACCAATATCATCCGTAACAAGTTGTTGTTCTTTAATGTTGGTCACGAACGCCTACGTGTTAAACTGAGTTTTTGTTTTATGTTAGATCGCGTAAATATATAAATGTGTCGTGAAACCCGCCACCACCCGACATGGCCAATTAGTAAGGTTTGTCACGTAAACAGAACGTGCCACTTCGTTACTTGTACAGCACACCGGCGTGTTAGAGAGCTGGTTGTCGCCTGATTAAGCTAGTTGTAATTACTGATGAAACGTCGTACTCAGATTGTAAACGCACATGCGTTGCTTGATTTAAAATGTTAAATAGAGGGAAAAAAAGATGAAGCCAATGAAGGGAATGGTGATGTGGTATTCACTGTACTGGATTGGGGGAGTTTGTCTCCGCTGCAGGGAAGAAGCTGATGCACATGACGAATGAATATGTCTTTGCACTTAAACCGATGAATAAGTGTTTTTTTTATTGCAGACTTGTAATAAAAAAAATATAATAAACTGTGAAAAGGCTGACACAGCGTCTGGTTCGGTGAATGACTTTGACCACCCCGCTACTACATAGCCGGGTTCTTGGTGGCGCTGCACGTGGCGGCCTCTCATCCATCACTGTGTTGTCCGTCTTGGCATAATCAATGGTCCATGGGGCAGCTAACAGTTGGCTGCCCCATGAATTGCGCCAATGTTGTGAAACGCCCTTCCCATGGGCGTTGAGGGTGCCTGAGCCTGGCATTCCACAGGGATCGATTGTTTCGCCCTCGCACGCGTGGGGTTTCTCCAGGTGCTCCGGTTTCCTCCTCGCATGTAAACGCTCATTGATTGGCGGATAACACCTCGCTATATAGAGAGGATCCCAGAGCTTGAACAATTGTTGGCACTAAGTCACTGCCTGCGTGGATGCACTCTCACTGTGTGGCCGCTGTACGTGCGTATGTATGCCGAACTTCTTTCGCACCGTACATTGCCAACCGTGCTCATCGGAGGTGCGGGTGGAAGAACATCAAACTGTGATGCCTGCACTAATCCTGGCAGCCTCGACACCGCCACACCTCACTCCACCCCACCAAGACAGACGAGCGTGGTGAAGTATGGTCAAACGATCCCCCACGACCCACACGGCATGGTTAGGCCCTTCATCTAGCAGTGTAGTAAATTCATCCTGGCCAATGATGATGATGGAGAATCGCCACCATTGGTTTAGCATCACAGAAGCAGATGATAACCACGCTTGAAAATTATGTAAACTGGACCACATCTATCGTGTGACTTTTTGGCCAGTGTGACGAGGTGAAAGTTGAAGATCACACCCCTGGCTGCCCTCTGGTGTCAGTGATAGCTGGTGGGACCGGTTTTAGGAGAATGGGTATGAGGAAGCCCAATTATGCTCTTTTACCGCCTCCAAAAGGGGGGCAGGGAACCACCAGCACCCAGCAGTATCCACCAGCCATCATCCATCAACCACCAGCAAGAGGGCCTGGTCCACTGCTGCAGTGTGGAGCAACCACACCGAGTGGAGCTAGAGAGCCTGGTCCACTGCTCGAGTGTGGAGCTACCACAACCAGGGCTGCGATAGCCTCAAGCAGTGCAGCCCCAGAAGCTGCGAGTACTGCACCAAGGGCTGAGCGTGCCGTGCTGAGATGTGTGGGTGCAGTCTCTACTGCTGAAGGTGGTGCGGGGGCCACACGCCACACCCCCCGAGGAGGGCTCCATCAACTGTTGGAGTGCGGGGAGGGAGAGACCACTTCAAGAGCTGGGTGAGCGGTGTCGAGGACTCGCCACGCCGAGACCAACTTGGCATCACTTTAACACGTCGGCTTTCGCGACCAATATCATCCATAAACGTCGTACTCAGATTGTAAATGTTGTGGCTTTGCTCTCCAACACACCGGTGTGCTGTACTAGTGACGAATTGGCATGTTCTGTTTACGTGACAAACCTTACTAATTGGCTGTGTCGGGTGGTGGCGGGTTTAACGACACATTTATATATTTACGCGATCAAATCCCCCAAAAAACTATATTAAGGACAAACCTGATTTCTTGCAAAGGGCATCCATTTGATATGTGAACCTCTTAACACCTGTTTTATTGCCCAGAAAGTGTAAAACCTATTCTTATGGACCACGCCTCTTCGGATGGCTGTCAGATGGGCAATGTTCAGCGTTTGATGGGTTACAAAGTGATCTGTTCGCCAAGGCTGAGTGCATCGTGCATGCCGTGGGGTGTTCACGTGACGTGACGGGATAAGTGCATTCCTCATTATTTTGCGGGCAGCACACCTTCATGTCTCTCTGCGCTGTTATGTTGCTGCAATAAAACTTCCGCTTGATAAGCCAACTTGTGTTGAGCTATCGTTTGTGGGCCAGGTCGTTTCTGGAAAACAAGTTAATAGCACAGTGGACTTTACCTGGTCAGATGAAAAAAAGTTTAGTTTTATTTGTATGTTTGTTTTAAGTGATTTTGTTTAACTTACACTTTGTTCAACCTTTATTTTGCACTCCTATCGTGTTTTTTTTGTATTGTCTGTTTGTAACGTTCTGACCCCGTGTCCCTTGCCGGACATCTGCGTGGGGGGGGGCGGGGTGGAAAACTTCGTAGCTCATCGGATTTTTCCAATATAAATACACATTCTGATTCAAATGCCAGCTCCTGACACGATCCATCTTGATCGAGACATCGCCACTTGAAGGGGACGCACGAGGTATTCGGGGCACGGCAGACGGGTTTCTTGGCGTCATCAATGTTGGCGAGCTTTCGGTGATTATTTTAAGAAGCGAGTACTTTTTTTGTTGTAAAGCTGCCGACTTTCGAAAGCTTGCAGAATTCGCTCGCACATCTCCACAGGTTGCGCATAATCTGTAAAGCAAAGTGAGTGGATGTGTGTGTGGGAGTGTGGGTGTGTGGGTGGGTGGGTGTGTGTGTGTGTGGGTGTGTGTGTGTGTGGGTGTGTGTGTGTGGGTGTGCTTTCGCTAAGTTGTCCCCACCTGAAGAAGGACGCTTGTATTGCGCCCGAAACGTCGTGATTTAATTTATTTTTATTTTTTACCTACGTGACTTTACCGAAAAAACCAAAGAGTATGTGTGTGGGTGTGTGTGTGCCTTAACAGCTTTTGTTCGGCCGGATAAAAGGGGCTAAACGAGCGCGGCACGGGCTAGAGAAGAGATGGAGTGATGTGGTACAGGAGAACGTGGAGCTGAGTGGACTTGCCGATGACTGGTACCAGCGGTGTCAAGATCGGCCTCAGTGGAGGAGGCTCGTGAAGGACGCTAATGGGCAGTTGGAGGCAGTCGCCCTCCAACAACAACAGAGGGCGGAGGAGCGACGCTCACAACAACGAGCGGAGCGCCGGGTGGCTAAAGCACAGCAAGTTGGCACAGTAGGGGTGCAAGTGGTGCATCAGCCAATCATCTCGGCCATCTCGGTCATCTCAGTCAGTCGACCCGTGGCACTTGGGTCTGCCCCGTGACCTCCTGCCAGCGGACGTTCGACACTTCACGTGGCCTCAAGGTGCACATGGCCTGGCACAAGCGTCGTGGTGACGTCATCGCCACTTAGTGGCGAATGGCGGTTGTTGTTGTGTGTGTGTGGGTGTGTATGTGGGTGTGTTTGGGTGTGTGAGTGTGTGTGGGTGTGTGTAGCAATTAACGCGCTGCGCTACGAACCTGGCGATCCGAGTTCGATTCCCGCTCATGGCCAACATCGGTGGCGATTATTTGAAGCGGTCCTTGGGTTCTTCCCCTAGGTCGACTCGGCCTCAAATGAGTACCTGGTGCGGTGTGGAAAATATCACCACTGGGGAGGCAAAGGCGGCCGGGCGTGGGTTGGCCACCCAACCCCTCGTGTGCCGTGCCGGCCTTCATAGGTGCTACTCGCTAACAGCACTTGCCCCAACAGTCTGTTACAGGCTCGTCTAGTAGAGGTGTGGCCTTGGGCGCAACATTCGCTGTTAACAAATCAACCCCTGTTGTCACACCACACCTGAGAGCCAGCTCTTGGAATGTCCGTGGCTGGCGCGCGCGTGTGTGTGTGGGTGTCAGATTTTCGGTCACGCGTGTTTTCAATAGTTAAGATCTGGATTACGTGAGAGGGGGGGGGGATAAGTGGAACGTAACCACCTTTTAAATAACACCTGGGTAAATTTCGATTTAAAGCTTTCATGACTGCAGGGATTCATCTTCATGGTTCTTTCGGTAAAGTCACGTAGAATGGAAATAATAAAATAATAAAAATAAAACATAATAAAATACAATTCTCACGACGTTTCGGCCACAACGCAAGCAGCCGTCCTCAGCTTAAATAGACGCTCCAAGCCTGGGGTGTGTCATTCAGACTCTGTCTTCTCGACAGACCTGTTCTTCACCTGAGGACGGCTGCTTGCGTTGTGGCCGAAACGTCGTGAAAATTATTTTATTATGTTTTATTTGTATTATCTTCTTGGTTCTTTCGGTAAAGTCACGTAGAAGGGAAGTAATAAAATAATAAAAATAAAACATAATAAAACAATTCTCACGACGTTTCGGCCACAACGCAAGCAGCCATCCTCAGGCGAAGAATGAAACACCCCAAGCTTGGAGCGTATATTTAAGCTGGGTTAGAGGGGGGGGAGGTGGGAAGAAGAGCGCCTAAACAAAATAATTTGCATATCAAGAGGAATTCAGCATATGGAAAATGCGTAGGAGGTGGGCGGGGGGGGTTCCAAATCAATACTATGCCCGTGCATTATGCAGGATTAGCAGCATCAAAGGGGGGGGGGAAGGGGGGGAGCATTAACAAAGGAAAGGAATGTTAATAGTATGTAGCTGTAGTTACTAAACAACCACGTAAAAAACTACAGTATAAACTGCATGACAAACTAAAGTATAAACTACATAGCATCATCAGTAAACTTACTATACTCTACAATAAGCTGAGTTACTAACAGTAAGTAATACATGAAAAATTCTACGTTGTAAAAAATTATATAATATGCTTCCATCTAAACTTTATTCTCTTACATCACACGCGTCTATACCGTACTATATACTTCCATAGGCAAAACCAACATTAAATTACATACTGTATTGCTATAAACCACCCTATACCTTATACATTTTTAATATAACACTATGTATTATTCTACCCACCCTAATGTGTATCAAAATGGTTTATTACGTCCTTCCAGTGATTGCTAAGCCAGAATCCATCTTCTCGGTTAAAATTGTCTCTGTGTTTGTAAATGTGGATCGCCTCATGTACGAATCTCTCATGATAGCCAGATGGCTTGCAGAGAACCTCTGTCTTGGAGAAGTCAATGTCATGTGAGCCCACTGAGTTGTAACAGTGATCTGCCACGGCTGAGGAGTTTGTCCTACAGTGTTTCAGGTCAGCTTTATGTTCACGGATGCGGTCCGAGACATGTCGTTTGGTTTCCCCAATGTAACTGCTACCACAGAGGCAACTTAGTTTGTAGACACCAGGGTACTGTATGTCTGGAACCACATCTTTTACAGACGGTACCAGATCACGGATTTTATGTACTGTGTTGAATCGGACCTGGATCTTGTGTTTAATCAGGATTTTGGAGATCTTTTTTGTGACCCCAGCAATGTAGGGTAAGGTGATGGTCTTGAAAGGCTCCTCAACAGGATCTTTCTTGGTGGTTGGAGTGATGGCTTTGCGGATTGTGTAGTCGGAGTAACCATTAGCCTTAAGAGCTTGGCGTACGTGTTTGAGTTCACTGGAAATGTGTTCATGGTCGGAGATGCATTGGGCTCTATGATATAGAGTCTTGATGAGAGAATTCTTCTGGGATGGATGGTGGTGGGAATCCGGTTTTAGATAAGCATCCGTGTGGGTGGCTTTCCTGTAGACAGAGTGGCTCATTGAACCATCAGGTCTCCTTTTGATTAGGACATCCAAAAAGGGTAGCTTGCCATCATTTTCGACTTCCATGGTGAATCTGATGGCTGGGTGTATGGAATTGATATGGTCGAGAAATTGGTCTAGAGCAGGCCGGCCATGTGGCCAGATGACAAAAGTGTCGTCTACGTACCTCTTCCATAAGGTCGGGCGTAGAGTCGCAGTCTGGATGGCGTCCGTCTCAAATTTCTCCATGAAGATGTTGGCTACAACCGGAGATAAGGGGGAGCCCATTGGGGTGCCCTCAATTTGCTTGTAGAAGGTTCCATTCCAGGTGAAGTATGTATTGGTTAAGCAGTGTCTCACCAGGGGGGGTACCCCAGCATTCAGTCCTTGATGAACCAAGTCTTCAATGATTGCGATGGTGTCAGGCACAGGCACCTTGGTGAACAAGGAAACCACATCAAAACTGACAAGCAGGTCGTCTGGGGACAGGGCAATCCCCTTGATTGTTGATACCAGGTCAGTAGAGTTTAGTACTGCAGAGGTGGTTTTTCCAGTGAAAGGCCGTAGGATTTCGGACAAAAAACGAGCCAGTTTGTAAGTCGGGGAGTTGATAGTAGAGACAATGGGACGAAGAGGTGTATCTTCTTTATGTATCTTTGGCAAGCCGTACAATCTTGGTGGCCTGGCTGCAGAAGGTTTCAACGAGAACTGTTTGGTCTGATCAATTAATGCGGTTGAAGCAGAAATGATGTTGTTGGTTTTGGAGACGAGGCTGTTGGTGGGGTCTCTTTTTATTTTTGTATAGCTGCCATCGGTGAGTAGTTCTTGAATTTTGTTGTTGTATTCTATTTTGTCCATGATGACAGTGGCATTGCCTTTGTCGGCTGAGAGGATGACAATGTCATCCCTCTTTTTTAATTGAGCTAATTCAAAACGCTCATCTTTGCTGATGTTGCTAGCTGGCATCTTAGCGTTTTTGAGGGTTACAGAGATTTCCGATCTTGCTACGTCTGCAGCGATGTGACTCAAGCCCTTGAGAGCTACATCTACTCGAGCAATTATATCATTAACTGGTATGTGTCTAGGTGTGACTGCAAAGTTTAGTCCTTTAGCTAAAACGGATTTCAAACCTTCAGAAATAGGACTGTTACTGCGATTAATTACGACTTTGTTAACATCTAGCTTTTCAATGTGTGGGTCCGGTTTCTTGTTTGAGAGGCGGTTGAATTTGGAAATCAAGTTGTCCTTACATTTAGTCGACATAGCGGCAGCTGAAGAGGCAGTCATTTTTTCCACATGTTCCCAATCCGATGTGGACATTGTTGCACTCAAGGATAAGTGTGATTTGTAGAGTGTCTTGTCTAACTGGTCTAGTTCGGTGCGCGTAAGTCTGATTTTCTCTGAGATAAGAGCTAAGCTAGTTCTAGACAGAATTCGTTTCGCATTAGAAGAAGTTACAGCAGCAGATGTTAGTGTAAATGCGTTCGGTATTACCTTAGAGTCGCGGCATCTCTTCAGAAAGGTGAGAGACTCGATTAGCTGAGCCTTCTTGTCCCGGAGCTTGTTGAAGGATCTCAAAGTTATGTGGAAACCCTCCCCGTAGAGGCGGTTAAATTTCGATTTAAAGCTTTCGTGACTGCAGGGATTCATCTTCTTGGTTCTTTCGGTAAAGTCACGTAGAAGGGAAGTAATAAAATAATAAAAATAAAACATAATAAAACAATTCTCACGACGTTTCGGCCACAACGCAAGCAGCCATCCTCAGGCGAAGAATGAAACACCCCAAGCTTGGAGCGTATATTTAAGCTGGGTTAGAGGGGGGGGAGGTGGGAAGAAGAGCGCCTAAACAAAATAATTTGCATATCAAGAGGAATTCAGCATATGGAAAATGCGTAGGAGGTGGGCGGGGGGGGGTTCCAAATCAATACTATGCCCGTGCATTATGCAGGATTAGCAGCATCAAAGGGGGGGGGGAAGGGGGGGAGCATTAACAAAGGAAAGGAATGTTAATAGTATGTAGCTGTAGTTACTAAACAACCACGTAAAAAACTACAGTATAAACTGCATGACAAACTAAAGTATAAACTACATAGCATCATCAGTAAACTTACTATACTCTACAATAAGCTGAGTTACTAACAGTAAGTAATACATGAAAAATTCTACGTTGTAAAAAATTATATAATATGCTTCCATCTAAACTTTATTCTCTTACATCACACGCGTCTATACCGTACTATATACTTCCATAGGCAAAACCAACATTCGTCCCATTGTCTCTACTATCAACTCCCCGACTTACAAACTGGCTCGTTTTTTGTCCGAAATCCTACGGCCTTTCACTGGAAAACCCACCTCTGCAGTACTAAACTCTACTGACCTGGTATCAACAATCAAGGGGATTGCCCTGTCCCCAGACGACCTGCTTGTCAGTTTTGATGTGGTTTCCTTGTTCACCAAGGTGCCTGTGCCTGACACCATCGCAATCATTGAAGACTTGGTTCATCAAGGACTGAATGCTGGGGTACCCCCCCTGGTGAGACACTGCTTAACCAATACATACTTCACCTGGAATGGAACCTTCTACAAGCAAATTGAGGGCACCCCAATGGGCTCCCCCTTATCTCCGGTTGTAGCCAACATCTTCATGGAGAAATTTGAGACGGACGCCATCCAGACTGCGACTCTACGCCCGACCTTATGGAAGAGGTACGTAGACGACACTTTTGTCATCTGGCCACATGGCCGGCCTGCTCTAGACCAATTTCTCGACCATATCAATTCCATACACCCAGCCATCAGATTCACCATGGAAGTCGAAAATGATGGCAAGCTACCCTTTTTGGATGTCCTAATCAAAAGGAGACCTGATGGTTCAATGAGCCACTCTGTCTACAGGAAAGCCACCCACACGGATGCTTATCTAAAACCGGATTCCCACCACCATCCATCCCAGAAGAATTCTCTCATCAAGACTCTATATCATAGAGCCCAATGCATCTCCGACCATGAACACATTTCCAGTGAACTCAAACACGTACGCCAAGCTCTTAAGGCTAATGGTTACTCCGACTACACAATCCGCAAAGCCATCACTCCAACCACCAAGAAAGATCCTGTTGAGGAGCCTTTCAAGACCATCACCTTACCCTACATTGCTGGGGTCACAAAAAAGATCTCCAAAATCCTGATTAAACACAAGATCCAGGTCCGATTCAACACAGTACATAAAATCCGTGATCTGGTACCGTCTGTAAAAGATGTGGTTCCAGACATACAGTACCCTGGTGTCTACAAACTAAGTTGCCTCTGTGGTAGCAGTTACATTGGGGAAACCAAACGACATGTCTCGGACCGCATCCGTGAACATAAAGCTGACCTGAAACACTGTAGGACAAACTCCTCAGCCGTGGCAGATCACTGTTACAACTCAGTGGGCTCACATGACATTGACTTCTCCAAGACAGAGGTTCTCTGCAAGCCATCTGGCTATCATGAGAGATTCGTACATGAGGCGATCCACATTTACAAACACAGAGACAATTTTAACCGAGAAGATGGATTCTGGCTTAGCAATCACTGGAAGGACGTAATAAACCATTTTGATACACATTAGGGTGGGTAGAATAATACATAGTGTTATATTAAAAATGTATAAGGTATAGGGTGGTTTATAGCAATACAGTATGTAATTTAATGTTGGTTTTGCCTATGGAAGTATATAGTACGGTATAGACGCGTGTGATGTAAGAGAATAAAGTTTAGATGGAAGCATATTATATAATTTTTTACAACGTAGAATTTTTCATGTATTACTTACTGTTAGTAACTCAGCTTATTGTAGAGTATAGTAAGTTTACTGATGATGCTATGTAGTTTATACTTTAGTTTGTCATGCAGTTTATACTGTAGTTTTTTACGTGGTTGTTTAGTAACTACAGCTACATACTATTAACATTCCTTTCCTTTGTTAATGCTCCCCCCCTTCCCCCCCCCCTTTGATGCTGCTAATCCTGCATAATGCACGGGCATAGTATTGATTTGGAACCCCCCCCCGCCCACCTCCTACGCATTTTCCATATGCTGAATTCCTCTTGATATGCAAATTATTTTGTTTAGGCGCTCTTCTTCCCACCTCCCCCCCCTCTAACCCAGCTTAAATATACGCTCCAAGCTTGGGGTGTTTCATTCTTCGCCTGAGGATGGCTGCTTGCGTTGTGGCCGAAACGTCGTGAGAATTGTTTTATTATGTTTTATTTTTATTATTTTATTACTTCCCTTCTACGTGACTTTACCGAAAGAACCAAGAAGATGAATCCCTGCAGTCACGAAAGCTTTAAATCGATATTTGTATTATTTTATTATTTCCATTCTACGTGACTTTACCGAAAGAACCAAGAAGATGAACACCTGGGGAATGAACTGCCAATACACGGTAATTAGTTTAACACGTAGTAGCAGGGGTAGGCTGTCGCGACCAATATTATCCATGACAGAGGGGTTTTTTGGGTTTATATCGCGTAAATATAAATGTGGTCGTTAAACCCGCCGTCACCACCCGACACAGCCACCCAGAAAGGTTTTTCAAGTTAACAAAACGTGTCCAATTAGTTGCTAGTTGAGCAGTCACCGGTTGTGTGTTGGGAGAGTAACCCCACCACAACACTTACATTTCGAGCACCGTGACGTGTCGACAGTAATTAAAACAACAACAACAACCAGCATCATCAGGCGATGGCCACAGAGTTACGGACAAATCCTCCTCCTCTTCATCTTCTTGGTTCTTTCGGTAAAGTCACGTAGAATGGAGATAATAAAATAAAAAATAATAAAATAATTCTCACGTTGTGGCCGAAACGCCGTGAGAATTATTTTATCATGTTTTATTTTATTATTTTATTATTTCCATTCTACGTGACTTTACCGAAAGAACCAAGAAGATGAATCCCTGCAGTCACAAAAGCTTTAAATCGAAAAAATAATCCTCCTCCTGTTTTGGTCTTCAATGGAGCGGTAAAATGTGATGTCATCACCTGTGAGCCAATCAGGTGCGAGGACAAGAAGCATGGGGGGGAGGGGGAGTGTTAATGTGTTCAAATACCTTACAATGCGCATCTGTTATTGGGTTTGGTTATTTACACGGTTATTAGATGAAGCGCAGCACTGCCATTTCTTTGTCACGCCACTGCTGAGCGGACGGGCCTCCACCAGAGGGAGCTCTCTATAGAGCTGCTATAGAGGGCATTTGGCCTACTCTTCCACGCGGGCCAGACGTATTAAACGTAGGTGAGAGTACCCACACTTTACCCCCACCACATGGAACCCGGTCGATTGACTAACTGCGGTGTGCCCATGTTTCACCCCTTGGGTGGATGGAGGCCCCAGAGGATTCAAGAAACTCGCTTCAACTGAGATCGAATTGGCGACCTCTGGGTCAGTCGCAAGTCCGGTGCGGTAACCGAATCGACCGCGGCAGCTTTCCACGCAGTTGGTGTCGGTGCGTTTACGTAACCAGGTATCAAACGTGCGTGAATTAAAAGGCTTTTGTTATCCTCAAGCGTCTGCTCCTTTGTAAGCGGAGCCACTCGACGTGTTTTGGCTTCGACATAGTTGCAACAGTGATGTGTAATAAGAAGTGTCGAGCGCGTGGCTTTGGATGTCAGTGCGTAGTTGGCGCCATCTGAGATCTGGAGTTCACATACAGGCTGGTGGCATGTACTTGAGGTTAAACCAGGTTCTCAAGGGCAGGGAGTTTATCGTCTCGGTCTATCTGCACACAAAAAAAAGAATCGCATTAACTTGAATTCTTCCATTAATATGGCTAAACTCCAGCTCGCAGATTAAATGTCAGCGTTACTGTCACGTAGCGAGCATCACACGGTCCTCTTGAGTGACAGCGCAAGAGGAATAGAGCTGCCCCCTACAGAGTGAAACAGAGGTCACTTTCAGGGATCTCAGAAGTGGCTCTGTGATATATGCTTCCACGAGCCATTCTTTACCACGCAACATATATGAATGGGCACTTCTTGTCGTGAAAATATACCGACGACAACTTTAAAAAGCGGTGATTAGCATTGTAATCTCTCCATGATATGGTACTTTAAGAAGACATTAGCGGTAGCTGGCTGTGCATTCCATGTTACTAATACCACAACCCTCAAATATATGTTTGTTGAACGTCTTTTCAACCGTACGTAGCCAACCGTGGTAATTGGAGGGGTGCGGTGGAAGGCCAACAAAACTGAACACAAAAAGACGTTCTAGATAAATGAGTTTTCAATATAGATGTCAATGAACATATGCAATTAATGCTTTCAATCGGAGGTTAGAAAGTGTTGAAAATGTCGTTCCGACGGCAAAAAATGTCAGTACACGTACAGAAATTGGTATGCGTTTTATTAGCACGGATTATATTTTGCATAAGAGTAGAAATGATCAGCAAATAGCTAAAGCCACAAACCCAACGCAATCAAAAGGAGATGAATCGTCAAAAAATGGAGCATCGTTAATTAGTTGTTCGTTTATGAAGCTGCCTATTAATATCGCCTGGCACAAATAAAAGCGCGTTGTTTATATATCCCTCGAATTGAGAGATTCAGGGGTCCAACGTCGGTTGATGTTGGCCCAACGTGGAATGTCCACAGGTATACTCCTGGGTAGATTGTGGACTTGCATTAGGCAAAGGGTGAACATAAAAAAAATAATTTCCCATTTCCACACAGCTCTCTCATTGACATGCTAATTTCTCTACGCCAGCGGACCCACCTCTCCCCCCCCCTCTCTCTTTATTTAAGGCCTCAATACTTGCGTTGGGACTCTGTGTGTCTATGTTGTGTGTCTCTCTCTCTGTGTCTCTGTGTTGTCTCTCTCTGCTTGTGTGTCTGTCTGTGTGTCTCCGTGTCTGTGTTTTGTCTCTTTCTAAGTTCACGAGGTTTATTTTCTACCTGATGACGATTGCTTGTGTTGCAATCGAAACGTCGTATTCTATTATTTAATTTATTTTCTTTCTACGTGACTTTACCGAAAGAACCAAAGAGTAATTCCTGCAGTCACGAAAGCTTCAAATTAAGTTTGGTTTCACATATTTCTCATCTAGCTCGGTGAGAGACATTTAACAGGGAGCATGCAAGACACCGTGGGGTTTTCCCATGAACGTACCTGTCAACCCACACGGGTTACCCCGTGTTCTTGTACAGGGAAATTGAGTTTTCAGGTCCATACGGCGTACAGCCGTTTCAATACGGGAAACTAAAACTTTGTCTATTTGTTTTTCTCCCTTGTGATGGGACTTTGTAGGATCAACGTTGATATTTATAAGGGCACGGGGTGACCAGTAAGGTAGGCGCTGATGAAGGGTTGACAGGTATGGCATTACGCAGTTCGGCAGAATATGGTACAGGTGTAGCTAAAGGGGTTTTAAATCTACCACGTGGGTTGTTGGGCTGATTAAAAGCAAGTGCGGATAAGGATTCAACATTTAAGGGGACGCATCTCCCTCTTCTGACAGAAAGCAGTAACTGTTTTTTTTTTATCTATCTTTGAACTACATTCTTTTTAAATTAAATTCTGTCTGTCTTCAAAGCAAAAATAAACGTGGATTTTCAATGCCCTTGGAAGTGAGGAAGCACGTGGCCATTGACAGAAACGGTGCCGGATTTCGATTGGCTAACTAACCACGAGGTCAATTTCCAAGGCTTGTAAGGCCTGGAGAGGATTAGTTAGACTCTTAGACTCTTTGGAGGCAGAGTAGCACCTCCTCAATCTAACCACAGGAGGACGTCTGCTGCCTCTCTCTAGGCAAGTGGCTCTTCACTGCAAGGCCCACACGGAGCCAACCGGTGGCCCCTGGTGACCTTTAGTCTGCAGCTACTGCCTTGCGGCCCCCACCACAGTACAATAATGTGAAAACACCCCCCCCCCCCCCATCATCATGATCGTGCTGCTGTCAAACCCACCAATGGTTTCAAATGTGTGGCGGCACCCTCACACTGACGATGTCTTATCAGCCAGAGTGATACCCCCCCCCCCTCCTGAAAATTCGGATTCACAGGTACTGGGCTAAGGCCAGGAATAAGTTGATCAATGCTGTACGGGGCATACTATTTAGGCATTCAAATATGTAGACATGGAAAATTAATTGAAGAAATATTGCAGCATGTATAATGTAACGAATATATCAGTTGGACTGTAACGTGAGATAAAGTGTTACTTGAGATATTAGGGTATTGTAGGAATATGCAAGGATATCTGCTCTTTAGTCCAACATGTGAATATAGAGTACTACATGTGAATATATAGTATAACAAGTGAATGTAGAGTAACTGTAGGATTAATTAGTTTTTGTTTATAATAGCGCCCTCCTTTCTCGTCACATCTCCTCGCAACACATTCGACAGGGCAGCACCAGTAGCAGCTGGCCCTGTTGGCACAAGGTGACCCGGAACCTGGCCTGCAAACGGGCATTAGTCTGCCAGTTTGGGGCCGATTGCTTATGTTTAATCCCAATGGAGTAAGTTGCAGATTAGTTTCATGATTAGAAAATATTGATCTTAAAACTGGCCCCCAATGGCCTAGTCTTGTGAATGACGATGTAAGGGGATCTGTAACGTCCACTCCGAAGCTGATGGCGCATATGATGATTCTAATTATTATCTCATGCTCAGTATTAATCAGGGGTGGCCGCTGCATTCGAACCGTGGACATCTGCATGAGGTGGAGAGCGTGCTACCGCTGGGCCACATCACCGCCCCCGAATGACAAGTGGAGAGAGAGCATTGACGTAACCTTGTCATCGCAGCTGGGTCGTGTGGGCAACATTTCACTACCTGGGCACTGGGCCCAGGTAGTGAAATGGGGCTCCCTGTCCAGTTACCCCCCCTCTTCGTGACCTGCCGCCTGAGCGACCCTCTCCTATGTGGGCCCGGGTGCAGTCGCACTGCCTGCAGAATCGATGGCTACACCACTGACCCCACCACCCCCTTGTGGACAAATGTGGGATTTGTTTTTATTTGTGTGGGAGATTTGAAGCCGCTGAAAGTAGTGCTCTTCAAGTGAACCTTATGGCGGAACCCCGGGGTACCATAGTACCCCGGCTCTCGCACAATGTCCGTGATGCAGTCACTTTTAGTCTGTCGATGGTCGGCGATGTGGCAATCGACTCATCTCGAGGAGCTGTACACGATGCACAAATTGAACGTTTAATTTTGCAATAACGGATTTTGTATGCTGATGTTTGGCGTTTCGACATCGCGGAGTAGCACTGATTTCGGATTGATTGGTGCCCCAGTCGTGGAGTGAAGTACACCCCTGGAAAAAAATATTGTCCCAGAAACAAAATATTTAATTGCAGTGGCGGCTCCTGCAAAATCTCTCAGGGGGGGCAAATGTCTGGATGATTGATAAGGATAAGGTCCACCCATGCAATGGATAAATTAACAGCTTAAGCATGTAAAGGCAACTTCACTTCTTTAATATTAATGAAAAATAAAGTGACTCTTACAATACATCTTGTTTGTTTCTATCTCACTATTATTACAATCCACTTCGCTTCTTTTATTAAAGATTCCACTAGGTGGCCACAAATAATATTGTTGACTGAAACGTGCTTACGTATGATGACGTAAGCACGTTAGTGCGAGCCCTCCCGGAAGCCATAGAGAATGCATTGCAGCGCCCGCCTTTTGAAAAAAAACATCTTTGAATGTAAGTCTATGGGACCACACGGGGCGATTCTCAGCCAGAGTGAAATCGCCCAAAAAGAGGCGGTACTCCACAGAACGTGACATGATGCTGATTGGACTATATCCAGAGGCACAGTAACGGCTGAGATTGGTGGTGCGTCGCCCAATCGCCCTAATGAAGAAACCGCCCCTGTTTAATTGCCTCGGCCATTTTGTATTATGTGGCACCCCGGGGTACCGCCATAAGGATCAAATAATGAGTGCCAGGTCAGTTGTTGGGAACTTATAAACAGACTTGTGAACGAAGACAATTCTGTAAAACACAAAAAGTGAAAAGTGAACAAGAAGTGAGAAGGCCAGACTCGGCAATAAGGACTGTGGGGTCTGGGTTGGGGTGGATACAAATTGTCAGACGAGAGCACTTATCTACTCATCCTGACCATAACTGGATGACCAATCTGGAGTATAAGGGATGGGGTATACGTTCTTTATGGATGATCTAATAGGACTTCAAATCATCTCTGGCAGACCACACATTAACACAAACCTTAGCATTATCCAATAATGACTGAAAAATGAATGTGCGTGTTGATAGAGTAAAATTAGGCCCTTACATTGACGGAAGTAACTGAGCACTCTAAATATACTAAACATATCTGGGAAAAGAAAATATTTCATTTTCATACGCCGATTAGTGCAGCAAAGATGCTGTCAGTAATGGATAAATATCGTTGGGTCATGCGATTGTGGGCCGTATGAAATTGAGTCGTAAGCAGCATTCGGCCCCGCCAGTCAGGGAGGTTCCCTGCTCCTACCCTAGGACTAAGCTTATGTCTGTAAATTTTTTGTAAATAAATTCACTTTAGCTGCTCGCAGAGCGCTTTTCACGTGGCAGATTAACGGTAGTAGATGAGGACGGCGGATTCCAGCAGCTTCTTTGATGCGCTCCATTCCACACCTGTGCCGTAGCCACTCCAGTCGAGGGCACCAAAGTCACCGCATTCCTTCGGAGATTCCTGTGACACGTAGCCGCCACCGCCTACACAGAACTGCACACACAGATATTGCCATTTACTTGAGTGGGCATGTGCTCGGGCATCACATGGGCTAGAGAGGAGAAAGGCTGATGTAGATCAGGATGTGGAGCTGACTGGACTTGCCGATGATTGGCACCGGCTGAATCAAGACCAGCCTCTGTGTGTGGAGGAGGCCCATGAGGGATGCTACTGGGCAGTTGGAAACAAGTCGCTCTCCAACAACAATGAAGGCGTGATGCGAAAGAGAAACGAGCAAAGCATCGGTGGCGAGCACAGGTGGTAAATAACAGGACCCTGCGGGGTGAGCTGGTAGGAATAATACTTAGTACCGGTACAGGGATATCGACCGGGTATAGAGGAGTTAAAGAAAAAATTACTGTATTCTAGTGTAACGTTAATTAAAAGTGTTTGTATTGACAATAAACGCTGTGAGATTTAAAGACTCGTAGTCTTTCATTTCCAAACGATGACATCTGAGATTAATTGACCACCACCTTCTGCACTAGGCCTCGCGAAGCCTCCCGCACTAGGCCACGCGAAGCCTGCCGCACTAGGACTCGCGAAGCCTGCTGCACTAGATCTCGCGAAGCCTTCTCTGCAGTAGACTTAACGAAGCCTTCTGCACTAGGCCTCGCGAAGCCTCTGCAGTAGGCCTCGCGAAACCTTCCCTGCAGTAGGCCTCGCGATGCCTTTTCTGCAGTAGGCCTCGCAAAGCCTGCCGCACTAGGCCTCGCGAAGCCTGCCGCACTAGGCCTCGCGCCGTGCTTTTCGTGCACAAATAAGGCGATTAAATGTATCTCGTCTCTGTGTTAATAAATGTATCTTGTCTCTGTGTTAAAAAAACGTGCTGCGTTTCAGTAAAGTAAATTTGAAGCCAAGTTTAAAGTTTCGCCGTGAGGCGCCGAAAGCGACGGCCATCTTGTTTAGTTCACAGATCGCAGGGGGAGCGGGCGGCCATCTTGTCGGACAGACGGACGGACGGACGGACACATTCATCTATTGGTGGTCTGGTCCACTTCGTTCCTACCAGTATTATCAGTCGTCTATCTCTGTCAATTATCCCCTAATACCTGTGTCTGTCTCGTGACTCCTCGCTAGAAAACCTTCAATGCTTAAAAGTGCATTATATTCTGGCACAAGCGCGACGATGACGTCACATCATGTCCCATGCAGACTCGATTCCTTGCAAAAAGTATCTATTTGCTGTTTCAACATCTTAAAACGTGTTTTATTTGCCAGAAAGGGTAAAACCTATTCTTATTTTTGATATTTTGTTACGAGCAAAAAGGTCCCATGATCTAGTGTTTACTGTATTTGTATGCACTGGTCTGTGCTACCATCGGTGTAGCAGCGTGCTCGATAGCAAGTATTGAAGTACTCACGTGTTCAGTGTCACAGTTGGAGACGACCTTCAACCCAGAGCAGATGGCAAATGGGGCTCTCTCGTTTTTAAACACTCTGAATTGCACAAACCCTGTTGTCGTTCCGCCTGTGGAAAATTGTCTCATTTATTGAATGCATTTATAACGGTCAACTTCAGTTCTCATTAACAATGAAGCTTCGGCATTTCTGGAATGCTCAAATGGTCCACACGGCACCGCTCACTTTTCCACAGCTTTAGGATAATGATTTTAACAAGAAACTCGCTTTTTTCAAGAGTGGGGTGACTGCAGCCATCGTTAAAAAATATTGGGCATCATGCCAGTCTCAAGAGAATTGTTGAAGAGGCCATTAACGAAGAGCCCTCAATGCAGAAAAGGTTATCCTGCAATCGTCCACAAGGGGTGGGGGGGGGGATCCAATTGGGCGACAGGTCGATCTGGGAATCACAGCGATCAGAGAGGTCAGTTGCGAAGTGTAAGAGGAAGATGTATGTTCTACTTATTCAGAAGATGGCTGATGGTAGAGAATAAAGTCCGATTCATTATCCTTGTTTATCGCAATGCGACCAGCAATATGGGATGATTTAGCTCGTGAGATGTTGTTGGAATAGGCGCCAATCTACTCTTTAACAAGCCGGTGATGAATGGAGCAGCTGGTTCGTTCCCCATCTTTCTATCTCCTGCTTTTTTAAAACCGGTTTAGCTTATGTTGATGGAGTGTATTAAAAAAACTACAAAAATATTCGAGCCCATCATACAATCTCTCCGACCTTCCCTCTCTGCTGCACGGTAATGGTCAGTTACTCGAATAATATCACCGTACATTGTACATATTACGTTTGTTATTAATTAGAATGAGATGTCTCTGATGTTAATTACATACACATGCGATTAAACATGTGTATTTAAAAATGAGTCTGGCTTCTTGAATGTGTAATGCATCAGCGCTGATGTTGGGGCACTTTTGGTGGATCGCATAATCAGTTTATCTGCAAAATTAACTCGTAACCTCCATGAATTAGCACTGATAAATACATATAAGTTCAACTTGACTTCACTTCCGGATAATTGATTTTAACCGTAATATAGTGGAGAAGTGTAGGGTAGCAGTGGAGAGGCGTAGAGTAGCAGTGAAACGACGAAGCCAGTAGGAGTGTGGGAAGACAAGCTGATAGAGTTACAACAGAGTGAGACGGCGGAGCTGATAAAGAGCAGCCGAACTGTGGCGGAGAGAGTGGAGAGGAGAGTCGACGGAGGAGTGAAGGGGAGCGAGCGAGGCCTGCGGAACGCGGCGAGCGAGCGGAAAGCGCGGAGGAGAACTGTGGATTGGTGTTAGCAGGAGGAACGTTGAGCGATGTTGGATGGAGGAGTGTTGATCGAAATACGCGAAATAAAGTAAAGAGGGAAGATAAGAAGCTGTCGTGTCGGTTCGAGCACTACACTCTTTTTGACAGATGTGCTGTATTACCAGTTTCATGTGCTGTATTACCAGTTTACTTAGTTCGATTGGTGAACCAGAACCCACACCCAGACTCTTATCACATTTCCAAACATGGACAGGCATGCTACAACTTCCTCTCTCACAGAACATAACACATTAATTCTATGGTGGGGGGAGGGGATTCTCGTCAACACCAGTCATGTCTCTCCACTGATGCAGTGCTGCTGTATTTAAGTGTAATATATTTAAGCTGGGTTAAATATACGCTGCCAAGCTTGGTGGTGTTCATTCAGACGCTGTCTTTCCGACAGACCTGTTCTTCACCTGAGGACGGCTGCTTGCGTTGTGGCCGAAACGTCGTAAGAATTGAATTTAATAATGTTTTATTTGTATTATTTTATTATTTCCCTTCTACGTGACTTTACCGAAAGAACCAAGAAGATGAATCCCTGCAGTCACGAAAGCTTTAATTCGAAATTTAACAGAGACAGCCTCTTTATGGCCGAATCTCAAACAGTGTTAGACCAGATAACGCCAAAACGGCGAACAGCACACAGACAATGCACTATCAGGGCATTTATATATCGGGGTGAGCAGCTGCATCATGCGACCTTTCTTGCCAGTATCAAAATAAAAAGTTATACATGTCCGGTAAGTCATCTGTTGTGTTTCGGTCTTTACACATTAATTAAAAGTGTAGTTCAGAAAAATGGAAGGAACGAGAAAGATCGGAGAGCGAGTAAGACCTAACACAGAATGGTTTGATGACGAGAGATTGGTGCCAGAAAGATGTGTACTACTTGGCATGAGACAAAGAAAAGCGGAAACAAATGACAAAATGTGCAGTGGACACCTATCTGCCCATGGATCATGATGAAGATCGCAACGAACCAGGACAGAGGGGTTATGCAAATATATGTTCGGGGACCGGCAAGTTAAATTACTCAAACTACTCATAACAATGTCCTTATCTACAGATAATGAGGATATGAAAATAAAAAGTTACCTGGCTTCATACCCGTTATGCAAATTCACCATCACAATAGCTACTGTGTACCTTGTTCCCCCCCACCTCAGCAACTGGGGAAATATGACTCTGAGGCTCTCCCAGATTACCGAGCTCCTCACTTGATCACGGAGAGTGGATAAACCTCATTTTGGCTCTTTGTACCCGCGATCTCATGCTTCGGTCATTACCCAAAGCTCATGACCATAATGAGGGTGGGAACGTAGATACTGCTTCACTACCATGGAATGGTACAGCGCCCGCATCACTGAGGATTCCGCACCGATCCGCCGCCCTATCTCCCGCTCCCACTTACCATCACTCGTGAAAGTGACCCCGAGGTACTTAAACTTCTTCACTAAGGGCTGCTATTCGATCCTCACCTGGAGAGCACACTCCACCATCTCTCGGGAGTGAAACATGACCTCAGATTCGGAGGTGCTGATCCTCATCCTAGCCGCTTCACACTCGGCATCAAACTGTTCAAGTGCATGCTGGTGATCACAGATTGACTTGGCAAAGAGGACAATGACATCTGCAAAAAGCAGCGACGCCAACTCCATGCCCCCGTACCGTATAGTATCCATATCTTGATATCCTGTCCATGAAAATCACAAACAGGAGTGGAGACAAGACGCACCCTTGGCGGAGACCAACACCTACATTGAATGACTTTGATTTAACAGGCCACAGCTTTTCACATCTGCATCGACAATCAAGGTCCTGAACATCGTCCACTCGGACTCAATGTCCATGATTCCACCTAGAGTGTCGCATACGTTTTCCCAGATGTGGAAGTTTAAATATTTCTACATTGGGTTTTCCGCCAGATGTTCCCAGAAAACCTACACTATTTGTTTGGGCCTTCTACGTCTATGTGGTCGGTGCTCCAAGCGTCAGATCCAACTTACCACCAGGTTGTGATCAGTTGACAGCTCTGCCCCTCTCTTCTCCCGAGTGTCCAGAACATACGGCCTTACGTCTGATGATACAACCTTTGGCACAAGGTGATTTGGTACCAAGCACACTTATGAGCATTCTTGTGTGTGAACATGGTGTTTGTTATTGACATTCCGTGACTAGCACAGAATTCCAACAACATCTCATTGTTCGGGTTCAGATCAGGGGGGCATTCGAATCACGCCTCTCCAGGTATTTCCATTCTTTCCCACGTAACCATTGAAGTCGCCCAGTAAGATTATGGAGTCGGTAGGTGGTACTTTATCGAGCACTGCACCCACCATTTCCAAGAAGGCCAACATCTCTGAACTGTTGTTTGGTGCATAAGCAGAGACAACAGTCAGAGTATTCCTTTCTGAAACCCGAAGTCTCATTGAGGCGACGCTCTCATCTACTGGGACAAACTCCAACTGAACAGCACCCAGCCAGGGGCTTGTGAGTATCCCCACACCAGCCCAGGGCCTCTCACAAGGGGTTACTCTGGAATAGGAGAGAGACCAACCCCGATCGAGAAGTTTGGTTCCTGTGCCAATGCTGTGTGGAGGTGAGAACGACTATATCTAGTTGATACCTTTTCACCTCCTCCACCAGTTTCAGTTCCTTTCCCCCCAATGATGTGACATTCCATGTTCCAATAGCTAGGGTCCATTGCCAAGGTCCAGTCCATCCGAGACTATCCCTCTCCATGCCATACTGGTATCGCTCCCGCCCCTCACCCTTTGTTCTGCGGATGGTGGGCTTACAGGACGGCACCACGTAGTAATTTCAGGATGGGGCCATCTGGGTTACGTGGGTCACCCGGCCACCAGGCACTTCCCGGAGAACACCACCGCCAGGCCTGGCTTCATGGGATGTCCCAGTATACCTTGTCCAGGAGAAGTTATCTGATTTTTATAATTCAGAACCATTTGTAATGACTCTCGGATGACACGAACTGTAAAGGGTTTCTTTTATTAAAATTTGGTCGCTTCACAGCGATGACTTAAGATAACGACGGCGCGAAGACAGCGGCGATGCAAAGACAATGACGATGTGAAGACAGCGACGATGCGAAGACAGCACTCTCGGACTGCAACGACCCCGATTCCACAGCAGCCCCGAAACCTCGCTCCTCAGCCCTTTTTAAAGTTCGCTTGCTTGCTTGCTTGCGTGCTTGCTTGCTTGCGTGCTTGCTTGCTTGCGTGCTTGCTTGCTTGCGTGCTTGCTTGCTTGCTATGACCGTGCAAATCTTTCGGTCGTTTTTTAACCCACTTCCCGTGATCCAATCGAGCTGACATTTTCCACACAGACTCGTTGTGCGAGACAATTAATGTTCATGAAAAAAATTCCCAAAATTTTACACTGTTTAGGGAAAACAAATTAAATATTTAATTACCAATTGGTTAATACTGGCAGACAATCATCTGACCCATAGGTGGCAGTCATCTCAAGCCAGAGGACGTAAGGACTCTAGCCGCCACGCATATAAAGGATTTATAGTGAAAAACTTTGTTTTTACGGGTTAACTTGTTATCCCTGGGGTGGCCATTGCTCCGCCCCTGGCCACGCCCTTCTCGAACTCTCCTGGAGATTCCAGATCCTTCCCTTCTCTGTCACCTAGCCTGTTCTTACCGCTTGTGACCACTAGCCTTCTATTTTGTCATTACGCCCGTTATTACTGCTGATGGCTGCTAGTCCATGGACTGTCTTTACACATGCACTGTCTTTACGCATTTGTAGTGTCAACGATTCAGAGTTTCTAGGAAGCACTCTCTTTATTAACAACTATCACGGTCTCATCCGCACACTCTCCACAGGAGCTTAGCCTAGCCTGTACACAACGCTAGCTGTCTAACACTGACGGTGCTGACTGAAATAGCCAACTACTAGCCTACTCTTTGGTTCTTTCTGTAAAGTCACGAAGATAGAAAATTAATAGATCACGACGTTTCGATCGCAACACAAGCAACCGTCATCAGGTGAGACAAACACAGTAGGAGAACTGCTGATGCAGGAGAAAGAGCTGCTGCAACAAGAGGTTATATAGGCTTTAGGTGGGCTCAACACAAGGGTAAGTGGGCGGAGCTAGAGATGGAATTTGTACGTAAATTTAAAAGATTAGCATGTCAATGTGAGACGGCTCCAGCTAACCAGGGGCTGTGCTAATGACAAGATTAGCATGTCAATGTCAGAGAACCGGGCAACAAGAAGGAAAAAATCCGCAAGGGCAACTACGAGGAGAGACCAGCATGTCAAAGAGAGAGATACCCATGGAGAGAGAGACACACACAGAGAGACACACACAAAGAGACACACACAGAGAGAGACACAGAGGGACAACCCACAAACAGAGAGAGACATCCACATAGAGAGAGACACGCATAAAGACATACACAGAGACACACACAGAGAGACAACCACGGAGAGAGAGACACACATAAAGAGACACACACAGAGAGACACAGAGAGAGAGACACACAACCTAGAGAGACACAGAGAGAGAGACACACACACTTAGAGAGAGACCCACACAGAGAGAGACACGTACGGAGACACACACAGAGACAGATAGAGAGAAACACACAGAGACACATACAGAGAGAGACACACACAAAGAGAC